>NW_019384392.1:433163-615784 GCF_000671375.1 Centruroides sculpturatus | reverse complement strand
TTAAAATTAATACTTTTAATTATAAAAAAATATCGTAGTTAAATTTATTTTAATTAGTTAAGAAATAAATAAAAATATAACATTATTTTTATTATCAAAATTTAAAAAATAATAATTTTATAATTTTTTACACACAAATATCAAATGAAAAATAGAGATATATAACACTTAAGTATTCACTTTGGTTGTAATTTAATTTGATATTTAGTATGATAATTATATTTATTATCCATTCCAACATATGTCAATGAAATTATAGAGTAGGATTTGGATGATGCTTTCATCATAAAGAATAAATAAACAAATTTTCCATATGATTAGCATATATACATTATCATCACAAGAGGTAGTTTGGTGAATGTTTGTGACAGGTTTCTCTTGAAATACTCTTTAAATAGTTGAAATTTGCCAAATGTGTGTGACATTATACCACACCCAAGGATAACTGGTAGTGAAGTGTCATTCCAACATTTTCAACTGTTCAATGCACAAAGAAAATGATACAATTTTGCATAATGGATAGAAAACTAATGCTAAATAGCTTACTATCATAAGCATAAATTCACTTAAGGCTATAATAACTCTATAATATGCCTTTATAACGTCATTTACTTTATATTTTGTCAGATAATTTGCTTTAAAATCGTAAATTTTTTAATGCAACAGAAATAATTCTAATTTTATTAATTAATACACAGATTAATTAGAATTAACAAAATTAATTGATTAGTATTTAATTATAATTAACTCTTTTGTAAATAGATAATGTACTTGAAACCTTTATAATTTAAATTTTTTTTTTGTTTTAAAATTAATTTTGCTAAAATAAAATGGTTGAAGTTTTAGTTTTGTATATATATAGGGCCTATATTTATATTATTCATTTTTAAATCATTTTAAATGAGATAATTTATCTCAAGATAGAAGACAATTTTATGAAATTAATCATTTAATTTAAATAAAGTTAAAATTAAATTATAATTTACTGTTAATGGTTAGAGTAATTAATTTCATTTTTGAATAATTTTAATTAAGAAAAATTTTTAAAAAATACAAAGAGAATTAAATGATAAATTTTTACAAGATATGTTTTTTTAATTAATTAATTAATTTATAAAAACATTAATGTAAATATAAATAAGTAAGATTATTTTAAATTTATATATTTTATAAAAGGGTGATAATTTTATTTTATTTATAATTAATACGTGATAATAATATTTAATTATCCTGAATCATTTATTTTTGATTAATTTGATAAATTAGGTAATTTATTCTAAATAATTTGACATATTGACTAACTTATCCTTGAATAATTTTGAGAAATTGTATTAATTCAATTTCTCAAATGAATCAAGGATAAATTACTCAAGAACTCAAGGATAAATTATTCAAAGAATCAAAGAATATTTATTTATTTAATTTATCTTTTAATGGAATAAATTAAACGATATTATACATAAATGATTAATTNTATTGATATTAAAATATTAATTTTTAATTTAATTTTATTTTCGTTAATTAATATTTTATTGATTTTTAAGTCATTTTTAAAAAAAAATTTATTAAGAAATTCTTTACTTTATAAAATAATCCATAACGAATAAAATTATAATTTAAATTTTTAGTTTGATTTATTTTATTTATAAAAAATTATTGAAGAAAATGCATCCTTTTATCAATTTAATTTTTCTTTATTCCGAAATAAAAGACTTTAATGGAGTGGAAGGTGAGAAAAAAATAATAAAAAGAAACTAAAAAAAAGATAAAAAAAAAAACTGTTCAGATCAAAATTCTCAAACAACTTATCTTTTTCTTTTTAATGGTAAAGCTTAACTTTTTTCTAACCTTTTATCTGATTGGAGTACAACTTTTAAAAGTTTTCTAGTTAAAAAATTAATTTATATTGTAATTAAATCTCAGAAAAACTTAATTGTCATTAAAATTTTAATCGTTATTAAAATATATCGGTAATTAGTGAAATTGTTGATTTCTAACATTATTTCTGTTAATTGTACTATTGTGAAATTTAAATAATTTAATTTTTTAAAGCTCAACATTTAGAAATATTCAATTGAGAATTAAAAAAAATAATAATATATTATTTAAAATAAATTAAAATTCTTAAATTTCTAAAATCATTCTCAATTATTTCTGTTGTTTTTATTTATGAAGTTAAACTTCTCTATTTTTAAACTTCAAACTTCAGAATTATTTTAATTAAAATAATCTGAAATTATTAAATATCAGTTAAATACAGTTAAACATTTTATTTGTAATTATTTAAATCATCGAATAAAAACAAAAATTATCAATTTCTAACATCATTAACTTTAATTGTGAAGCTTAAACTTTAACATTTTTTCCAAGTTCAACGTGCTGAAGTTTTACTTAAAAAATATATAATTTAGACTTGTTAGCTGATACTAAATTTAAATTCTTAATTATAATTAGGTTTTTTCCAGATATTTTTTACTAATTTTATTTAACAGTTAATCTGTTTACATGGACGTTGCATATCAAGGTCATTGCCATAAAATTAAATTTAAAGAACTTGATCAATAAGTTAATAACAAACTTTCGATCGTTAGATTTTCTTCTTTTTTTTCTTCATTTCATTTTATTTTTCTTTCTTTTTCCGGATTATGGACAATACCAAGTCTTTAACAACTTGTAAGACATAGGAAAGAAGTAAAGTTGGACACAAATAATACTTTTGGGAACGTGGTAAGTGCACTTCACCTGGTACAGCAAATGGCAACTTGTTTCTTTTCTAGAAACGATTAGTGTGACGAAGTCATAAACACAGAAATAATGTCTATCCATGATTGTCATTTTGGTATCTTAAATGAATGACAACCTGGGATGTTTTTTCCCATTATGAGTTTCAAATCAAAAAATACAAGGGAGAAATTCAAAAAAAAAGAAGAAGAAGAAAGGAACTAAAATAAAATTTACTCTTGTAAGATTTTTTTATTGCAAATTTATTTAAATTTTATAAAAATCATTTGGATCTTATGTGAGTTTTCCAAACCGTTCCATTTGTTCCTTTATTGCTTATTCAATGAATTTTCAATGCATCTTTTCCCCCTCCTAGTAATTTTTTCTTTATTAATTTCAAAACGAAAAATATTTAAAATTAAATAATTCATTCATTCTTTTCTTTATTATTATATAAATATTTTTTTTTTTTGGAATTCTTTGCTCCTTCCTATCTTTTAAATCTTTCACAATTTTATTACATTACTGTAATGGAGAGAGAGAGAGAACTTATTATCATCATGATACGCATTAAAATACGGAGATAATGTAGATAATGCGTTTTAAAATATCGTAAATATCAAATTTAAATATCATAAAAATTAATTAATTAAAACGAAAATTTTATTGTCCAATTTGTGAATTAAATATCTACGGTTATAATCGAGTTAATATTTAAAGTTATCGTTGATATATATGTTTTATACATGTATACAAGATAATGTTTATTAATCTTGAGTAGTTAAATATAATAATTCTCATAAAAATAACGATAATGGTATTTAGTTTTTAATGATAATTATGATGATCTAAACAATTTAAATATAATTTCAATAAAAATCAAATAATAATAATAATAATAATTAAATCAAAATTTGAAATTTAATTATAAAACTTTTAAAATAATTTTAAAAGAAATTTTTATAATACAGTATATATATATATAAAGATTTAAATTATGAGGAAAAAGTAGTAATAATTTTGAATCGTCTCATAAATTTATTAATAAGTTGGCAATAAATAAACAAACAAAAACATCCCAACAAACCACGAGAAAAATAAAAAAAAAGGAAGAAAATTCGATCAAACTTATCCGAGCACCAACAACAACGTCCACTATGGAATTTTTTCTCGATCTCCATACTAGTAATAATTTTGAATCGTCTCATAAATTTATTAATAAGTTGGCAATAAATAAACAAACAAAAACATCCCAACAAACCACGAGAAAAATAAAAAAAAAGGAAGAAAATTCGATCAAACTTATCCGAGCACCAACAACAACGTCCACTATGGAATTTTTTCTCGATCCCCCCTCTCGAATTGCATTCTGGGAAAAGAGAAAAGAGGGAAAGTGAGGGGGTATGAAAGAAGAGAATTTTCTTGTCAGACTGGCGAAGTCTTCGTTTCTACAGCAAGGCAAAACAGACAGGCAATTCTCAAAGGAATTTCTTGGCTAGATTCTGCTCTTCCGAGAGGAAAAGATGTAGAAAATATTGCAGTCTTGACCGAATACCTGAAGGACGGGTGGACACTGTTGGCTCAGTATGGAATGGAATCAGGGGGTATGAAAGAGGGAAATGGAGGAAAAAAAAAGCCTGCACGTGAAAAATGCACCAGATTTATCAAGCATCCCCCTGCCAGGCAGATATTGAAGTAGCCAAAGTATTGGGTAGACGAATGGCCGAAAACCCCAAACCATAGTTGCTTCATGGGAACTGTCCGCTGCTAACCATTTTGTATTCGACATCCATTTGTTTGCTTGCTTCGTTCTTTCCAAACGAATAAATCTCTTAGCCTTAGATATGACGTCATTGTCTTCATTCATTTTCTCCGAGGATTGAATAAATATCAATAATTTAATTTCTGCTATGGTTTTCTGGCATTAAATTTTATAAGGAGAACATTCATAACTTTGCTTTTTTCGATATTAAAACTACGTTTTTACTCTAGAGTAATAATATTCCAGAAAAATAAATAAATAATTTTTCTAGGAAACCTTTTAAAACGGTCGGAAATCTGTTTAAAAATTTGAATTTTCAAATTCAAAAATAACGGACTACGTAAACATGAAATTTACATATATACTTTTCAAAATCGTTAATTGTAAATTTGAATGGTATAAAAAGTAATTAACGCTTGGATAATATAACTTTTTGCTCGACAAATCACGTAAAGTGGAGAAATACGACTGCTATTAAATGCCAATTAATGCTAGAAAAATGGCAGAAAATGCTGTAGTCATTATTCAAGTATTGCTGGAACAATCCAATTCAGGGGTACTTCGATATTCTTTAAAGCCCTGATTGTTTTCCAATGGTTCTAGCTAAGGTCAAAGATAGAGAATCTGTAAAGAAATAAAGAGATGTGGGGGTTGAAAAAAAATAAAAAAAATCTCTAACAAAATAATGGAAAGAATACGGAGGGGGGTCCTGTGTAAAATTAACTTGTCAAAAATATAAATTAGGTTATTTCAAGTAAGATCAATAACTACAGCTGCGCAAAGATGTCTTCTTTTAAGCTTGTATTCCAATTCCCCCATCTTTCTCTAGCTGAGGCATTAATTAGTGTGATCAATAAAGCCCAATTTTTTTGGGATCTTTTTCGCAGTTCGCAACAGTTGTTCTTGATGGATTGAGGAGAAGACTTTTATTTTTTTATTTTTTTTTTCTTTTTTTCTTCCCTCCTCTCGTCTGTTCGACCGTTTGCACTTTGTAATGATGATGTTCAAAAGAGGGATCTTCGTAGTCCTTGTTTTTTATTTTATAAAAATATTCTCTTCCAACTAATACTAGAATTAGAATATAAAAGAGTTTAAATAATCATCGTTTCAATGTTTTAATTTAATATACTTTAAAATATAAAATAAAATAAAAATTTATTTAAAATTTAAAGGAAAAAAAAACAATTATTCGAATAGATCTATTAATTTTAAATTTTATTCTTAAAAAATTAAGAATTAAAANCTTGTAAAGAATTAATTTTTTTCCAATAAAAAATTTTATTATTTAAAATTTCAATTTTGGGAAATTGAATTTTAGATATATTTTTTAATTTATTTTTTACTATAAAAATTGTATAAATTGGTTTTTTTATAAACTAAAAAGAATGATAGATTAAATAATAAATATTTAAGATAAAATATTTGTAAGATATGTTATATAATTTAAAATTATATAAACGAATTAAAATCTTCTATTTATTAATTTTCATAATATATAATACAGGAGTTTAACAACTATTGCAAAAATTTCAACACATACATCAGCTCACCTAGTGTAATTAATAGCGACAAAATGCACCTCATAGTTTTCCATTCTTTAATTACAGCGACATTCCATTTACTTGCTAAGTATTAAAATAGCACCAAAAACATTCATTAATTTACGACAAACTCTTATAAGATGAAAATTATCCGCTGCAATTAGAACTGGGTGATGAGAAAACTTGTATGGGCCTTATGGGAAGAAGACAAGGTCAAGGGGTCACGGTGTTAATGTTTGACGAGAGATTTACAGCGCAATTTTAAACTCCGATAACTCGACAATGTTTTATATATTCTCGGTACAAACTTTAGTAGGTCTAACATAAGTTTTGGCTGTAACATTTCAATACCTGTAATGATTTCTTCGTGAGAGAGATTAATTACCGTGTTTCGCTTATCAAAATGATTCTAATTTTGTTTGACAGTTTAATGGATAGTTTGACAGAGTTTGTTAACCAAGCAGTTTATAAGAATCCTAGTTACTTGACGTCTTGATAATATTCTACATTTTGCTAACTTGACTGGATACCTTAAAAATCACCGCATTTTCAATTTTTTTCTTTTTTATTTCTTACGACTTAATAGAAATTTTCACTACTTATCAAACCGATCTATCAAATTTTCGCGTTGGAAACTTGCTATTGGATAGCGATAGAATCATTCTATTTCTTTTTTACTTGAAAATTTCAGACTTTTCCAATTTCGTCGCGAAAAATATGATGAAAAGTTAACAAAATTTGCCTTTCTAATAATAATTTGCACGGTTATATATATATAAAAGGTCTTTGTTGAAGTTGGAGGTTCTTGTTTAATGACATTTATACTTGTGCAAGCACCACGTAAAAATTTGCCAGTCTGCTGCTAATTCGATACGTAAAATTTTAATTGATCATATCATTATTTAAAATAGATTATTCAAAAATTGTACACGATCTTTCATTGAAAAATTGGCAAAGCTTCATTTCTATTAAGGCGACAGTTATTTTTTTTTTTTTTACTTTTTTTGTTAACAGCACGTTATTTTCAGTTGGACAGAAACGCATTAAAGCGGTTCATCCATTTTAATTGTTACGAAATAAATCATTGCAATGGACAAAAAGCATTTCTTTGAACGTCAATCAAAAACCATTCAATTGGTCCAATCGGAAAACAAATCACGTCAAAATCTAAAATAGACGATAAATTTCAAATGAAATTTCAACATAACCGCAATGAATTTTAACTATATAACAACAATAGATCGCCGGCATCGTCCAAACTTCACGTTCCAAAACGTTGTTTGATGCGATCTGAGAAGGGGGGACCGGATCTATTCGCATACTCTTCTTCTATTTATGGAAACTTGTATTGTCACGAAAACTGTTATGATTTTTATGGTTTTATGCTCTATAAATTTTACAGGCAATAAAATTTTTACCACTAGTATCAGTTGGAGTTGACGCCTTTTCACTTACCGCCCCCTCCCGGCTTTTATTTCCCCCGACTTACGCCCCCTTATGTGGACTTTACTGCCCCCGAGCGAGATGGCAGGGGGTGTTTGCGGTGCCCAGTCACTTTATCTGTGGCTCCCATGTGGCTTGCTGTTGTAACGTCGACAGCGACGCAGATAACAGCCTCTGACTATACAGGCGCGTTATCGTTTCTCTGCAGACGATCCCTTTTCATATCAAAGGCTTTTGCATCCGACTCTCCCTTCTCTTTTAACTCTTGCTACCATTCTTTACCGCTAGGTGGCTCTCGTGACGTCTGTAGCCCCCTCGCGTCAACTGCTCGTAATTTCCTTTCTATCCATATATTAGTAAGTTATCATTAATTCCGTGTCTCTTAGAATTCTATGCGTTATCCGGATTTTGATTTTCGAGCATTTTAAAACAGTTTCCTAATTTAAAAAAACTTTTTTAATGTTACATACCTGAAATATGCAGGTTTCTTTTTATTGATATTTAAAAATTTTGTGCGTTATGATTGAATGACATTTTGAAAATGCATCCTATTATTATATTTCAGTGTACATGACATCATAGATATTAAAGATGTTAATTTACAACTTATAAAATAATTGCATAAGACTTATAACAATTTTAAATTTTAATAAATGTTTTAAAACTATTTTTGTTATATAACCGCGATATAAATATTTAATTTTCGTATAAATACATCACAGAATCTTATAGACAACAATCTTCTTCTTAAAAAAATACAGTTAACGAATAAAATAATAATTATTTACCTTTTAGAATTTATAACACTTATTAACTCGTCTTATAGTCTATCTCTTTATTGAAATTAAGTAATCCCTTAATGATGTTTTCAATAATTTAAATTAAAATACATTTTAAACAGTAAGAAAAATTATATATAATTTTTGACATTTGTAAACAGTTATAAAAATTATGGGAAATTCTATCAATAAATCCAAAATGAACGTCCCAAACTTCAACTTGTAAATCAAAACTTAGCGAAGTATTAATAATTTTTTTTATATGTAAATTCGATAAATTAACAGATTATATTTGTAATATATATATTTTTTTCTTCGGATAAAACGATAAAAATTTATTTTTCTCTACTCTGTCTCTCTCTATTATTTAGTTAAATTCAGTCAGAAAACAATATATTACTCCACTTGTCAATATTCGTATTGAAATTTGCATTTTGGTTAGCAAAGGGCCGATCGTTACACATCATTCCTTTCGCAATTGTAATGATTTTCACTTCATCACAAAAATGACTTTTTAAGAAACCAGAAAAAAAATTACAAAACAAATATATATATATGTATATATTAAAAAAACGATATCGATTCGACCCTTCTATAAGTCAATGATCAATTATACATTATATGTGTGTGTGTGTGTATATATATATATATATATAATTTTATTTTATTTTTTTCTCTTTATAAAAACTCATTTAAATAATTCTTTTCTGTCCGTTTAAGTGATTTATTAAAGAAAATTTGCAATTTTATCTTCACTTATCTCGAAATTAAATTTGAATTTTTTAAAAATAAAATTTAAAATTGATGACGTCAAAAGATCGTTTATGCAATTACATTTATCTAAAGCGATTGCGTAATAAAAAACGTTTGCGTCATCAAATATCGCCAATCGACTAGAAAATTGCTAAAGTTATTTAACACGTCATAAATTAAAATAACCAATAAGGTTCTTATTGTTGTGTAAATGTAACCAATCGGATTCGTAAATTCGTTAAATTTGAATTTTTAAATTCGTTTAAAACGATAAAAACTCATAAGAAATTGACACTAGATTGTATTAACAGAAACTGATGCTTACTTTGTTTTTAACGTCGATACAATTAATAAATGAATATTTTTTTAAATAAAAAAAAATACTAAACCATAAAATTTTCATTTTGAATTGTAAGATAATTGAATATAAAAGTTTTAATTTAAACACACGGGGAATTAATTACTAATTAGTGGTACAGAATTACTTTTATGTGCATGTATATAGCTACTGTTTGACTCGAACACAGTTTTTGAGTTAGAGTTTCCTCCTTCAGGGATAATATTTTTTCTTTGAAAAGCCAGGGCTAAAATTATAGGTCCTAGGTAATAGACTAGTAGCCCTTGGGTGAGTAGAGAAAATTCCAACAATTTCCTTCGGCAAAAGTGTTGGCAGAAATAATCAGCAGGGGGTGCTGTTCATCGTCCATTACTGGAGAACTACTTTTGTCCCGCTTTATTCTATTGTAGTTGTGGTTGGTGCTATCACTCCTAATAAATTTCCTACCTGTATACAGAGCCGCCGGTGTTACGTCGATAACAACGTCACCGTGACGTCACAAATGGTTTTATCTGACGTCGTTTGCGATCTCGGTGGTGTTGTGTTTGCGGTGAGGTTGTAAAAGTTGGCCTCGGGGCTGTTACACTTTTCGATCTTTCAATCTAAAGTTCAGTTTACTTAAGTTGACAGTTTTTTTATGTTACTTGTTAAAATTCAAAATGACAAAATATATATATATACACACACACACAAGCGTTCACATACACTGTTAATTTTAATCTGCGTGTATTATTTAATTAATTTATCTCGGCTATAATTGTAATTTAAAGGTGAAAATTACTGTAATAAATCAGTATTTTAAGCTGTTTCATTATTTTTAGAAATAATTATTTCCTTGTTATGAATTTTTTTTTTTGAATGCGAAAAGTTTGATGACGTCTTGACAGATGATTATTTCGTAGAAAATTTAAGTTTCCGTTATATCTTAGTTAATTAACGTACAACAATTGGATAGACAATTCGTGTGATTAAAATTGTTTACTTAAGAAGGATATCCGCAAGACTTAAAAAATAATATTAAAAAGTGGAAGATGAGTATCGTTGATTTAATTTTTTTGAAGAGATTGTCGTACAGATGTTTAAAATACTGTATTTATTTAAATTTATGTAGTGTAAAAAAATAGTCAAAATATCAAATATTTAAGCTGATTCTTTTCTAAATTCTGTAAAATTAAAGAATTGTTGTTATTGTTGTTGTTGTTGTTATTTGTAAGTTACTTTATTTTTTTAATGAAAATAATAGTAAATTTCACTACATTTTTGTTGAAGTATCTATAAAAATTCGTCAAAAACTTGGCGAAATTTCGTGCATAATTAAATACAAGTTTACAAAAATCTTACAAAATTTGTAATGAAGATTTCTAAAACTAAACTTTCATTATAAAATTATCGTAAAATGTAAAAAAAGAATTAAATACCTTACATAAATTTTTATGCTAGGAGCTTATGAATTCGTGTGTATAAACGAAAAACTGAACTTTTTTAAAACAAATTTTTCAAACTCTAAAGCAATATTTGCTTTTATAGTTTCTGCATCTTTACATTTTCATTAATTTCTGCCAAAATACATCTTTAATATTGAATCATCAAGCGGTACTTTTTTTTGTAAAATAATTTATATATAAAAAAACACCTTTCTGGCTACTCAATGAGTCAACATCAAAGATGCATTGGCAGAAAATTAAGGCAATATTTAAGTCAACACACTAATTACCGATTCAAAGATTTTTTTCTTTGCTTAAGCTATAAAATAAATACATTTTTCCACTGATTAAAAAATCAACAAGGAAGGCATAAAATGTAGATGAGGACTCTTAAGGGAATAAAATTTGAAAGCCTTGAGGGAGAGGGTGGATAAAATGACACTTCAGTTGAGTTCAATGGTTGATTAATTATCCATTGTGAAGTGTTTCCGCTTAAAGCATTATATTCCTTTTACTCATTAGAATAGAGGAGGACGAAAACAATTACGATAGGCAGAAAGATGCCTGCAGTAAATTTAATGTGGTAATAAAAACCACCCATTTCTAACACCTCAACTGTAATTTTTTTGTTTTTTTTCCCTACTCCTTCTGTATTTTTAGCATTGAAATGGATCAAATAATGAAGTATTACAATAATCATTTAATAATAAACCACCAGAAGCAATCAAATATTTAACTGTATAATCTATCTGCCGTACAATTCAAAGCTGTAGAAGAACTGTTGCCTTAAAAACACAATTACAAACTTAAGAATAAAATAAAAACAGCTTAACCTAAAATTTTTTTAAAATATTTTTTAAATTATATTTTTTAATTTGAAGCGAAACATGTTTAAGAGCATGGAAGTGAAAAGTGGTTTCTTCTAGTTTTTTCAAAAAAAGAATAATCCTTGAACTATATTTATTCAATGTTTATATGAACCTATACTTCGCAAGAAGGTGAAAGATGACGACATGCAGGTGTTAGAAAGGAATGTTAGTGACTACTCACCTTGTATTTATTACTAGTTAGAGATATATTGCAGCTGTAATGGAATGTCGTGTTAAGTATCTAAATGACCATCTAGGTCATGCAATATTTATAAGTCTTGTTACTATAAACAATAAAAGAAAAACGAATGGGAAAAAAATAAAAAAAATAAAGAAAAAAATAGCCGAATGGACGAAAATATTTGATGGACAGTGCCATATTTTATGTATTATATATGCAATATGGAAATCCATCACAACTGCTTTTTGCGCCTGGTTGAGGATTTCGCTTTTCAATATAAGGCTTTCATAGCCGAGTGATAGGTTAGAGGGGTGGAGGCCTTAGTTCTTCCAATTGACGACAGGTGGCGATAGAGTACTAGCGAGTGGCAAAGTCATTCTTTTGAAGGCGACATTATTGCCCTGAGGTGACTGTAGACATCTTCTCGCATTCAAAGCGTCGATAGCAGACCATCCTACATTTCATCTCACACCAACGGAGATTGAAATAACTCTAGGCTATGCATTCTTTTTATCTGCACTCTTACAAAAAAAGAATCATCCATGTTACCCACTACTTCTTTATGGACGTCAAAATCGTTGTAACTTTTCCACCATTTATATTTAACTTAAGAGATAACTGATAAAGAGAACAAAATTTATTATTTATTTAACAAAAATAAACGATTTTGAGTGGAAAGATTCACAATTTTTTTAAATTTATTAACGTTACAATAAGAAATTTTCCATAATTATAGAAAATTCAATTGGTGCTTATAAAATGATAAATTTTACATGTGTTAGAAATTTATTTATTTATAAATTTATTTCTTGTATAGATTTCTTATCAGAGTAATCAAAGATTTTATTATACATTCTATTTTAATAAGTTTAGTTAACATTAATACAAACAACGTTCAAATGATATTTACACGCTCACTTCACATTCATTTTTAGGCTCCTATATAAAAGATACGTTAAAAATCTTTAATAAAATTCATATTATTGTATTTTTTAAATTATTATAACAATTTTAACCGATTTAATATTTTACATTTTACATTATAAACCATCTTTAAACGTAATCAAAGCTTAATAACACATTGTATATTTAAATAATAAGAACACAGTTTAATTTAAAAAAAAAATATTTTTTACATTTATTTAACCAAAAATCACACATTTAAAATATTTCATTAATTATATACATTGAAAAAAAATGATTTAAATAATAATAATAAATTCAAATTTCCTAGAAAATTTCATAGGTTTACATACACAAAAATGCAAACATATTTTTTCCAAAATAATTTTCAAGACATTGAATATTTATTCGAAGAAATTATTTTCTCGACAAAAATAAAATAAAATAAAATAATAAAAATTCAAAAAATAACTTTGACTGTCACCAGACTTTTTAAATAAATAAAAACTCTCCTCAAGAAAGGAAAAAACCACATTTCATAAAGTGAAATTGGAAAAGAAAAAAACCAAGAAGTGTAGAAAATAAGACTTTTTTATTATTTATTACTTTGATGATTATATTATCTTTTGTTTTTATTATTATTATTATAATACTTTTTTTTATATATATTCAAATCACTTCTGCCGTTGTTGTTGTTGATATTTTTATATTATCTGATGATACAGTTGACATCAACTACTTTTTCTTACTTTAAGATATCGTAAACGATACTAATAACAGTACTACAATAGAATAATAAAAAAAAGACAGAAAATAAATTAAGAATTTAATTTTTTTAAATAATATTATTCTCCTTTAATTTATTAATATTATTTTTTTATTACTGTTAACTTATCTCACATTATTTCCCCTTTGGTTGCTATCGCTGTAATAAAATTAATCGTTGACTGACTTGACATCAAATTGTAGCTTTTTGGGTAAAGAAATTTAATATTAAATGACTTTCAATAAAATTTTCATGGCCATGTTAGCTTTGTTGTTATTAGTTATTTTTTTTTATAATTTTTTTTGAATTTTTCTTTCCGGCTTCTTGATTGGTTTTTGCTTTCCGATAACGGAAGAAAAAAATGGAGAAATGTTACAAAAACAATTTATATATATATATAAGTTGTACATGTTAAGACCATTTCTAGTAATCAAATTGACCTTTTATTTGGTGTTTTTTTTGTGTATGAACGAAGATTTTTATAATTATTATATTTGTGTTTGTTTTTTTTAATTTTTCTTGTTCAGAGTTGAATGTTTTTTGATTTTTCCTATTTTTTTATTTNTATAAAACAAAATAATAATAATAATAATAAATAATTTAATTCCTATTTAGATATAGAAACGCCCTTTATAAATATGACAAATATAGATATATTTAGAAGTAAATTATAAGTAATTATTATTATTTTAAAGCAAATTTTATAAGATTTGAAGATAAAGAAAAAATTGATCTTAACATAGATTAACATTTTATGTGTAAAAGACGACAAAATGATGGATAAGTCTCCTGTGCAATTATTCATAAATTAGTCTTTTTATGAGGTCTTTAAGACGTTTTATATAATTTGTGTGTTTGTGAATAGATCTATACATTATAATTAATTTGAAAGTTAAATAATTGTGTGTACTCTTTAAGTGTTTTTTTCCCTCTTGCTTTATAATCATAAAGGTTTTTAAGTGATCAATCAGTTCCTTAATCGGCGTTGATGTTATATATGAGTAGTTGAAGTAATCGCTTGTAATAGCCAGAAATATCAGACTTGTTCGATGATTGATGTTTGGTTTCTAATATTCTTTTTTAGAAAAGTAAAAACGTAAAAAAAATATAAGCTTATATATATATATATATATATAGGGCCTGTATAATCTTATAAATATTTAATTCATATATGTATATATATAAAACATAATACTAGTCTATGATACCTGCTAATCAAGATTTTAAAAATTAATATCAATTTAATTTTTAATTACATATAATAAATTTCCAATTAAATCAATTGAAGATATTTTTTATTATAAAAAATAAAAATTAAAATAAGTTTATTAATGGCGAGGATGATAAAGTCATTAAGATTAAGCTTTTTTCAGTATGTAAAAATGAGCATTTGTAAAAATGTTTTGTGTGTGTGTGTGTGTAATTTTAATTACATTTTATTTGATTATAATTAAAATATAGTAAATTTATGATTAATTTTCAGTCTATCGAATTTTTAAGTGGGCCAACAAAGTATAGGATCGATCTTTAAATTTTTATATTCGTTAAAGGAATTTAAGCAGTAGAAATTTTTATTTACGACTTAATTTATAAGATTTAAGTATTATAAATGTCAATGAAAATCACCGATAGAAATCAAATAAAGAAAATTGATATTCAGTTTGATATAAACAGTTATCAATAGAATAGTTATCAACATTAATTAATCAATTAAAAATCCTAGGAAACATTCAAAATGTACTTAAAAATTTTACAGAAAAATAAGTTTAAAATACTTTAAATTATTCTCTTAAATTCATAACTTATCGTATTTGATAAATTTGTCCTTATATTTAGAATATTGTATTTATAAGTCGAACATAAATGGACCACATGTTCATTGTTCCCATACAAAAATACAGGATATAGCTACAACAAATCCCAAGCTTTTTAACAGCTGCCAGTTTGCCTTCGTGCCATTTAATCTCCTGAATACAATCGAGAATCAGTAGCATATAACGGTAGAAGGACTTTACAAAATTTTATCTAATTAATAGAATTGTTTCCTTAAAGATTTCGATAAGAGAATTAAAAAACAGAAAGCCTTTCTAGCTACAGGGTCAGAGGTCACAATGCAGTAACATACGTCAAAAATCAATTAGTTACTCTACGCAGGTGCATCTTTAAGTTAATAATCATCAAGAAACTGTTATCGCTTCTAAAATTTGATACTTTTTTTTTTTTAAATTTTGTCCTATTTTTTTACACAGAAGAGGAGCTAAACAAATTCTGAATGTATAAGCACAGGTGCAACCGTATATTTTTTTAAATATTTGCGTGCTGATATATTTTTATCGCTTATATCTTAATTAGATGTTTTCTAGAACTTATTCCCTTCTTTCTATAATAAAAATATATTTTATCTTACATATAAAATTAGATGAACACNAATTCTAGATTTTAGCTTTGATTTAATAAAAATTTAATGGAATATTTTATTTAATTCAAAAAGAAATAATAAAATTTCTAACATTAATTTTCATTGATAATTTAGTATACTCGTAGTACTCGAATTTTCTGCTCGCAAAATTCAAGATTAAAGCAAAATTTTGCAAGAAATCTTTTGGCTCAAAAAAAGTATCTTCTAAAATGTATATAATGGTTTATTCTATTCAAAAATTCTTATCCAATTTCTAAAAAATGTCTTAAAACTCGAATGGTAACCATTGCGCTTTGTAGTCTATGTAACATGCAACGTATCCAGCATTTATGCATCTCTTGACTATAGCTGAGGGAGTTAAAAATGAGACAAGATGTTCAAAATATCCCCTTCTCTTTTATACGATGCTGTTTTACAGCAATACTTACAACGAAACAACTCGAATAGTGATCAAGTGGATATACAAATATAAAACATGTCGGACAGTCAAAAAATAACATTTATCCAGACAAAGATTCGCTTCCGGTGTCCCGCAAGACGTAAGACCATTCAATGGTAAAAGCAACCTATAAACTGTCCCTGGAACATCTTCTGTAAATAGAAATAGTAGAAGCGAACGACCATCACAAAATCACCAAAAAGTAATTCTGTCTTCGAGGAAAACTGTAATATCTCAATGTGAATGTTCCAAGACTCGAGTTAGAAGGATCGTACCACAAGTCAAGAAGTTAAGAGCCAAAGGCAAAAGGTTTTAAAGTCACCTAACATCTACTTGATTTAAAACAATCTGTCCTTTACTTCCTTTCGCGTTTAAAAAGCTTCGAATCTCTGTTTTACCATCCACAAGAGATCCATATAAGGATGTTGGTATCACCTATAATAAGATAATACTGTCCACTACGCTGTGGCTTTGAAGACATTTCGGTATAGCTATTCGGACAAGATTTAGTGGCCCTGTTGGTACGAGGAACCCTTCTCTTGGGTGCCATCGATCTCGAAACTTGAAGCATGTCTGGGAGCCATTGTTTCAAAGCGCAAGGGACCGAGTCGAGTTTACGAATCCAGTCAAAATCTAATTAACAATAGAAGGAAGAAATTTATGTGGCTTCAACTGGTGTTAAAGAAGAGAAAAAAAGAAGAAATCATATTTTGCTAGATTGATTGTTAGATCTCTAACCATTTGTTATTGGATGTGCTAAGCTACAGTAGAGATTAGGATGAGAGCTATTGTGTGATAAGACGGAGCCAATGTAATAAATGTGCCACCAATGTCAGAGTTATAAGGTACTCTCCAGATTGCAGTTTGGAGGTGGTTTTTGTAAGGCGAACTATAGACATTTCATCGGTAGTAAGTGATATTTGTTTTACAGTTGCTCCAACCTTTGAAATATTGATTTTGCCGGATACATCTACACGAAAAGAACGGTAAATTAATTATTTTGTTTTCGATAAAATTTATATTCCTGTTATGTTGAGCGTGTATTGAATAATAAAACAAAAATGGTCTTTACCAACCAACCGATAAGACGTGCTACCTGCTACGAACTACCATCACTAAGAATTCGCCAGAAATTA
Organism: Centruroides sculpturatus; assembly: GCF_000671375.1. NCBI lineage: Eukaryota > Metazoa > Arthropoda > Arachnida > Scorpiones > Buthidae > Centruroides > Centruroides sculpturatus. The sequence goes on along the minus strand of NW_019384392.1, from coordinate 598,311 downwards.
AGCAAATCTAAAGAATGTTTAGCCAATTACGTCAGAAATTTTACCTTCATTTTAGTAGATCTTTAATATTTCGTAGCCTTAAATTTTATCTTTCTTATTATTTATGTGTAAGAGGGCCTCTCCGCCTAATTGCACGTAACACGACAAAATATTCTTTGATAAATGTTATCTATTTAGTTAGGTCCAAATGAATCCCCAGAGGCTACATTTTCTTCATATTTTAATTTAGGCCTCTTGTATATATGAGGGAATTATCGAGTAGATCTTTCATGTTAGGTATATTAACCATTTAATAAATTTCGAAAATGATATAATGATATCAAAGGATAATTTTATTAATTAAACTCTGTACAGTTCGGCGATAAGTCTATGCGATGCTAAGCTAAGAACATGTTCAAATGTTATTTTAATTTTTATAAATTTAATTACGATTTGACTCAAACAAGGAGATTTAACACGAACTTCTATAGTGCCAAAGGTCCACCTGCACAAGAGTGGAGAGCCTTATCTCGTTCGTTACGTTTATAAATTATCTTTATAATTCTTCAACTTAATCACTGTAAAATAGGGTGCGAACGAATATATAACTATAAATTTACTGAGAAAATAAGGATTATTTTGAGAAAATCGACTTAAGAACATCGTCCGTCATCGTTTAAGGAAAACAAAAACGAGTAAGTAAATATTTCGAACAAGTCTTATTCCGGTCCGGATGGCGTTGAGTTAAGTGTTTTCGAAAATAAACAGTGCTGTATGACATCAGACAGAGAAGGAAGAAGGCTCAAGACACAACAGCTAAGCCTAATTACCGTACGAAATCAATAGACGAAAACTTAGAGTTGCGTTATTTATGACCAGTTGTTGTCAGAATCGCATGTGATCCTATTTATTGGAGAAACTCTAAGTGGCACGGTTACAGTTAATTGGAAATAAATGACGTTGGATAGAGTTACTCCCCCTCTTCGCCCCCGCATCCTACCCTACAGCGAAAACACTTTTGTTTTAAAACCACTTTTGGGTTGACGAAACTTTAAACTGTCTTAACGGACCATTAGCGCTTTCGACGGACTCCTATTGGGAGTGATTTGTTTAATAACAAGAACAGACCCCATGCACTGTAATACGGTTGTCAGTTAAAGACCAGTTACAGTGAGAGAGAAAAATGATCAAGCAAACACTCCCCCCGCCCTGCGGAAATGATGCCCACTATGCTGAATTACTCCATATGCGCTAATTGTTCATTTACCATCATTGTTAGCCTTCTTTATATTTATTATAGCCTCCTGTTAATTTTTTCCCCTAATTAATTTACATTAATGACTATAGTTTATGTATTGCTATGTATGTAAATCTCAGCTATGTATTTTAAGCGTATATATAAGAAGACTGGCTTTTAATCTCTTCATATACTTAGCCTAGATTTAAAATATAATAAATGAATTTTATTTATATTCATAATAACTTCTATTACTCATTTTTATAATTAATTAAAGTAATAATGCGTAAAACTTGCATTTAATATAATTTAAAATCATAATATAGACTTGAAGTAGCTTCATGAAGGCTTTTAAATTAGAAAATAAGCTTTTTAATAGTCTAATTCATAAATACAAAAAGGCACAGATGTAAATTTTACCTTTTAAATGTCATTATAAGATAGGTCTTTTCGTGTCATGTTGTTGCCATATTAGAACCATTCTCACGTACTGTACGCTTGCATAGTTCTACTTAGACTTTTATAGACGTAAATTTATACAATTTATGTAAAGTTTTAAACACTAAATAAATAAATTTATTTTATATATATATTTTTTAAATAAATCAACGTACAGGAGAAACAACAGAAGCTTAATTTAATGAATAAGAGTTACATCTATCACGTTTCATACAGGCTCGACCTGATATATGTTTACAAAGAATAACATCAACTTATAAGATAAGATTGTTTATATTTACCATAGCTCCTTACTGTTTATTTATGTCAATTATAAAATAATTATTTCAGCAGATAAACAAGAGAACAGTCAGACTAGGAGCTTGCCATAATTTATATAAACAAAAAAAGTAGTAAAAAATGATTTAAAATCTTAATTATATACACAGAATGACACCTTAATATATACTTAAAATATTTTAAAAATTAATTAAAGTTATAAAATCCCTATTGGTTAGTATCTTAAAAGAAGAAGTAAAGTAAAAAAATAATAATTTCTTTTTAGAAAACTTCTATTTAGTCCCTGTTCCTGCTTAATAGTATATAGGATAAAAATCGACCATAAAAGAGTGTGCGGTATTTTCTGACCAGTAATTGTAGTAGATAGTTCAGCAGCTAAATGAAGAAACACTGCATTGACTTACCAGACCGTCTTTTCTAATTAGTTAGATGTTACCTTTGGATCTTGTGTTAGAAAAGCTCCTGGTATAAATGTCTTTGGTCAGTACTTAATGTCTCCCTGGGATAGTATTGTATTGATCCTTGCTTATATAGCTTACCTCTAAGATGGGGAAATAGCATCTTTAAAGATATACTAGGAGTAAGAGGTTAAAATGGTAATAAAAGATTAATTATTTTTCTTTAATGTTAAATTTGCGTGCTTTACTATAGTTCACTTTCTCTATTGAGATATAATAATTACATAAAATGCACTTTTCTATTATTCTTTATCTGTTTATTTATTTTTAAGTTTATATCTTCTACAAAAAGAAAAATTTTGTTTCAATGCTTTGTAAATTTATTTTTGATTTTTTTATTATTTATTAATATTTGTATTCTTAATTAATACTGTATTAAAATTCTGATGTATTATCAAGTGTGGAAGAATGTCACATTAAAGTGATGTCTAATGCGTTGTAAAATTTAGAAATGTTAACGATGTTTCAGCATTTTCAAATTAAAATTTGCATAAAATTTTAGACTGAACTAGTCTCGAGTGAAGGAAAGGTGCCCCTTAAGGAAGAAATACCCATACACATGATGCTTAAAATTTCGTACGTTAAAAATTTGTATTTAAGGATAATTAATTGAAATTTTAAACATAACCCCACAGTAAACACATTACCCGAGTTTATTTTAACCACGAAACAATTGTTTAATTAAACTTACAAATGGTAAAAATGCAAATTCAATAGAGTAGAAGTTAACTTCATCCACCTTATTAGCATCATCTAAAACATGATACGGAAGATTCTTAGAACCAGTGCCTCCATCTATCAGCAGTTCACCGCTCGTACGTGAAGTGTTGTTGGCAATTTTTACACCAGAATATAAAAAAGTAGGACATTTTATATAGCTTAAACAAGCTACAAATTGATCCTATTTATCGAGCTTCTATTATTATGACAACTTAATAAAATATAAAACACGAGCATAGACATTAATATTAATGAGACACTCGCCATAACAATATCCATTAAGCAGCATAAAAGAAACGTTCGTTACATAACTCGAATGGCATCAGTCATTCACGCTAACTAGATCACTGAAACATTCTTTTTAATTTAAAGATATTATTAAAAGATTCCATTCAAAAAATGCAACAAGTCAAGAAAGATGTGTCAAATATATGTTCAAACAAATAAAATTTTTCAGGATTTTATCGCTCATTTAATTTTACGTATAACAAACAATGTGTTGAAGAGTGACATGTGTAATTCGCGGTCGAGGTTGGTTCTATGGGGTTTTGTTAGTAGAGGACAATGTGATCCACCAAGCGAGAAATCTCAGAGAACTTTTGCTCTTAATGGAAGCACCAAGCTTATTTGGAAGACACTCTTTGGTATTGTTTCTTGGGATATGGAATGACGAATGAGCTTGTCTTAAGGACATCATTACGAGAAGACAGAAGCTTGTGTCTCTTTCAATTCAGTCGTAATAAACTAACCTCGTGACAAATTACAGTCTGAAGACGTACAGAAGTTTCAAACAACTTTCTATTGTTTATGATTTTAAAATTTTACTTGATACGTCTCACGTGATCGTTCCATTATGTAGATTTTTCTGCACAACAAATTAATAAATCCATACTTTTAATATATAAATAGCTACTAAACCCAAGTTACGGTTAACAAATTAACGAAATTACAACTAGAAGGTTGCTAAATTTCGTTCTTAATAATTAAAATTAATCAACAAAAAAATACTTAATCACAGTTAGATTTAAATTACAATTAAACTGAAATAATTTTAATCGATCTCAATAACCGATTGCATTTAGTTAATTACAGTTAACCACTGCTGTAAGGGAATTAATGTTAAATCAGTAGGTAATTCAAGCCTATGGGCATAAGTCAGTAACCTCGTCTAACATCTATCGATTCCGACGATGTCATTAGTTTTGATAAAATAATTGTAGACCTCATAACAATACAACAACTCTCATAGACGTCAGTCAAAAAAAGGCTTCTAACGAGGAAGACCTTGTGACAAGAACATTATAAACCTTAGATAAGAAGAAACTACACTTACCGACTGCATATACTTGAAGGATCTACACAGCCTAGAGGTAAGTATCATACTTTTTATAGGCATTACTAGGCATTTTAATAAGTCTAGATCCTATTCTTAATTAAATAATTAATAATGTAAGTTCGGGATATGTTTTCCTCTTTGTTTTTTTTCCTCTCTAAATTATTATTATTATTTATTTATTTACTTTTTATTATTTTAATTAGTCGAGATGATTACTTCCTATCGGGGGTTGATATGCTTTACGTGATGTTTGTTATCTGTTAGCTCCATCTATCGGTCATTGAGGTATGCATTATGCTGACACGTTTGAATCGATGATCGTGAATGAAAGCTGTCAATCAATATATAAATATATATATATAAAATTGAATATGCTTAACGGTTGAATTCTTTGAAGAGTTAATAGCTAATTTTATTACTTTAAAAATAGATAGAATAAAATTTAAATATAGAAATAAACGTTGAACGAGGGCTGGAAAAAATTATATTTATTTCTTATTTTTTAGGTTATTTGACATGAATAATGTAATTTTTCATAATAATTTAAAGAAAATTATGATTTTACTTTATTCAGTTTAAGTAAAATGTTATTTTTTTCTATTGTTTACGTTCCATTTTTGCTTTCGAACTGTAACAACGTCGACTTGGCATATCAAATAAAAATGTTTTATAATTATTTTACTATTTAATCTGATATTTTAAATAATATTTAAAGAATATATTACTTTAAAATTCATAATTTATATAAATATTCTTAAAAACTGCCCGGATAACCCAGTTTTATTGTTATATCGCATCTAAAAAAAAAGAATAAAAAAAAACGAATTCTTTCTTAAATTCGAAATAATTTTATTGCAAAATGATCTAATAATCGTTTTATTCTGTTATTTTTAAGTTTAATGCCAGTCTTTTTGGCTATTTTTATTCTTTTAAAGCCCATCTGGTTGCTTACAAACTGTAACTGTATCTAATAAATTTATCAGTTATCAAATACATTCTATTTTAAAGTAATAAGTTTAAAATAGAATATATTTATTTCGGATGATTTCTTTAAAAAATTACTAAAAATATTTAAATTAATTTAAATTTGGTCTTTATATTCACTTCAAAAATCCAAAAAACACTTTTAAAAATAGGTTTAATGTCAACGATTTATTAATAGTTTCATAGTATTACTTTGTGTTTATGTCAGTGTTTTTGCTATTATTACGTTATTTATAGGCTTAAAATGTGTTTCCAAGCTGTAAAAATGTATAGAAAAGCTTAATAATTATTAAATTATGAATATAGAGATGTATTATACGAAAAGGTTTAACTGGCTTTAATGCTTTAAAAATAAACATTAAAAATATTTAAATAATAAAATTCCGTTTAGCTTTTATAAAATTAATTTTTCTCTACTTTTTTTCCTGCAAAAATACCTCAAAATAACTAAATTTGATTTTGTCTATTTTGAGTTTGTTTACGCTATTTTAGATATATTTATAGTGCATCTATCTATTTTCAAACTATATATCTTTATCAATAGGCCTATATATCTTTAAAGTTAAATATACTTTGCTAGAAAAGTTTATAGAAGAGTTAATAAGTGGATCTATTGTTTTAAAAGTATATATTTAATCCTTGTATGTATATAAATAAGATCTAAATTTTAAATCACGTTTAAACAATTTGTTTATCTTTCTTATGTTAATTCGTGTAATTTTTATGTTTTTTATATGAATTATTGCTCTTTCCTTTCATTAATAATATACATAAACTGTTTATTTTCAATTTATAACATTGTAAGCGTATGTAGCCTTTGTTATAAACTATTTAAAGCGTTCTATTTTAAAGGCAAATATCTAAATATTTATTCAATTTTAGGCCATAATTCAGTTAAAAAATTAATATTTCTATATGATATTAACTGAAGAATATTATTTTATAACTTAAAAGATATAAATTATTAAGAATTTGCTAATTTAACATGCAGAAGTAGCATTCTCATTTATATCCTTTTAAACAATAAAATAATTAAAAAATAAAGTAATTAAGGGACGTGAGATATAGTAAACACCATTTAATTCGTAAATTATTTCCGGATTTTACAGGATATCTAAGATTTACCTATATAAAGGGATTATAGCTTACAATTAATGAAAATCATAACTAGTACCGCTTGTATAATGAATAGGGCTTTAGCGTGTTTGCGTGATTTTTTTGCCCCTAGCAAGGCCTCAGTTTAATATACTAGATCCGAAAAAGATTCAAAAAACCACAAATTTTTAATAAATATTATTAAATTTATCATTAAATAAACCCAAAAAATAAAAATGAAAATAAATAAAGAAAATAATTATGGAATTTCTTAATTATTTATAGCCTTATCTATCAATACAAAAAACTGACCTTACATTAAATAAACCTCAAAACAGATTAATAAAAAACAAAATAATAATAATAATAATAAATAATTTAATTCCTATTTAGATATAGAAACGCCCTTTATAAATATGACAAATATAGATATATTTAGAAGTAAATTATAAGTAATTATTATTATTTTAAAGCAAATTTTATAAGATTTGAAGATAAAGAAAAAATTGATCTTAACATAGATTAACATTTTATGTGTAAAAGACGACAAAATGATGGATAAGTCTCCTGTGCAATTATTCATAAATTAGTCTTTTTATGAGGTCTTTAAGACGTTTTATATAATTTGTGTGTTTGTGAATAGATCTATACATTATAATTAATTTGAAAGTTAAATAATTGTGTGTACTCTTTAAGTGTTTTTTTCCCTCTTGCTTTATAATCATAAAGGTTTTTAAGTGATCAATCAGTTCCTTAATCGGCGTTGATGTTATATATGAGTAGTTGAAGTAATCGCTTGTAATAGCCAGAAATATCAGACTTGTTCGATGATTGATGTTTGGTTTCTAATATTCTTTTTTAGAAAAGTAAAAACGTAAAAAAAATATAAGCTTATATATATATATATATATATAGGGCCTGTATAATCTTATAAATATTTAATTCATATATGTATATATATAAAACATAATACTAGTCTATGATACCTGCTAATCAAGATTTTAAAAATTAATATCAATTTAATTTTTAATTACATATAATAAATTTCCAATTAAATCAATTGAAGATATTTTTTATTATAAAAAATAAAAATTAAAATAAGTTTATTAATGGCGAGGATGATAAAGTCATTAAGATTAAGCTTTTTTCAGTATGTAAAAATGAGCATTTGTAAAAATGTTTTGTGTGTGTGTGTGTGTAATTTTAATTACATTTTATTTGATTATAATTAAAATATAGTAAATTTATGATTAATTTTCAGTCTATCGAATTTTTAAGTGGGCCAACAAAGTATAGGATCGATCTTTAAATTTTTATATTCGTTAAAGGAATTTAAGCAGTAGAAATTTTTATTTACGACTTAATTTATAAGATTTAAGTATTATAAATGTCAATGAAAATCACCGATAGAAATCAAATAAAGAAAATTGATATTCAGTTTGATATAAACAGTTATCAATAGAATAGTTATCAACATTAATTAATCAATTAAAAATCCTAGGAAACATTCAAAATGTACTTAAAAATTTTACAGAAAAATAAGTTTAAAATACTTTAAATTATTCTCTTAAATTCATAACTTATCGTATTTGATAAATTTGTCCTTATATTTAGAATATTGTATTTATAAGTCGAACATAAATGGACCACATGTTCATTGTTCCCATACAAAAATACAGGATATAGCTACAACAAATCCCAAGCTTTTTAACAGCTGCCAGTTTGCCTTCGTGCCATTTAATCTCCTGAATACAATCGAGAATCAGTAGCATATAACGGTAGAAGGACTTTACAAAATTTTATCTAATTAATAGAATTGTTTCCTTAAAGATTTCGATAAGAGAATTAAAAAACAGAAAGCCTTTCTAGCTACAGGGTCAGAGGTCACAATGCAGTAACATATGTCAAAAATCAATTAGTTACTCTACGCAGGTGCATCTTTAAGTTAATAATCATCAAGAAACTGTTATCGCTTCTAAAATTTGATATTTTTTTTTTTTAAATTTTGTCCTATTTTTTTACACAGAAGAGGAGCTAAACAAATTCTGAATGTATAAGCACAGGTGCAACCGTATATTTTTTTAAATATTTGCGTGCTGATATATTTTTATCGCTTATATCTTAATTAGATGTTTTCTAGAACTTATTCCCTTCTTTCTATAATAAAAATATATTTTATCTTACATATATAAGCAACAAGGTCGTCATCTTTTTTTAATTCTGATCACGACTGACCATTGGATATATTCCAACATTCATAGATAACATCAGAATAGAGTAAGAAAGATTTGAAATTTTTATGAAAATTGTTTTAAATCAATAGTAATAAATGTTTGAAAAATAAATAAAATTAATTATTTAATTATATTCGATTATAGGAAATTAAAAAAATAAAATAAAAGCCGAAAACAGGAGATGCAAATTTTAATATTTTATATAGAAAATATGATTTTTATATATAGAAAGAAATGCCTATTTTTAACAAGTAATGATGTATCTGTATACATTAAATATTTTAAAAAATATCTGTGGGTTATATTTAGAAAAAAAAAAAAGGAAAATTATATAAAGTGTTGCTTTGACGAGCAGTTTTTTCGAAGATATAAAATATTAGTGTCGTTTTATGATTTATTTTGATTTTTCCCGTTTTTTATTTTATTTTATTTTATTTTATTTTTTTGTTGTTGGTATTATTTTTCTGCTTGTCACGAGGTTAGGTAAACATATAACCTCATGTCATATTCATAGAGGATAAAAACTTGAATATTTTGTCTAGATTATAATTAGAATGAATTTAAAAATTAAAAAAAAAGAGTAATAAATTTATGAATAAAATATTTTATTACAATTGTAGATAAACAAGTTTTATTCATTTTTTCATATCGGAAAAAACATTTACATATTTGTAACATGAATAAAATTAATTATTTATTTTTATCTTATGCATTTAAAAATGTTATTAACTTTGTTATATTTTAATTAAATTGATATTAATCGTTTTAATGCTACTTTATTAAATGTTTTTACATGTAAATTTAATTAAATTATTTGTAAAAAAAAAGAAATTTATTAAAATAAGTTAAACATAAATAAACATTTTCTTCTTTTAATTTCAACTAATTACATTTAGTAAATGACAATTATCTAAATACACTTAAGATGTAATTGACAAGCAACATCAATTAATTTCCTTAATCGTAATCAAAAAACTAATTACAATTAAGAAAGAAAAGTAATGGATGAAAATGATTTTCAACAATGAATTTTAATTGTTGGTCGTCGCTATACTTAATTTCATTCAATTACCGCATTAAAAGCAAATTATAAATTTAAACAAGTAAAGAATATTTATTAAGTTAATCACATTAAAATTCAACAAAGCAAGTAGAAAGGGAGGAAGAAGAAGAAAAGAATGTTGTCTCGGGATATCTATAGTTGTATCCTAACTCCCGTCGTTCGTGGTATTGTTGTCAGGAGTGGACGATGGCAATGCTAATTGGAAGCTGGAACGATGTACACCACCTCACCTGGTTTACAGATAAGAGGAAGGACCGACGACGCCAGCTTCCCGCTGTGATGAGGAATTTTCAGGGAGTGAAAGGTCCTTTAGCTTTCTCAGGACATTTTTAAATGTATTCCTACCCTATAAGATTCATGGAATATAAGATAATCTATTAAATGGTTGAATTTTATAGCGTTTAAGTGACACGCATGGACACGAATATAAATGCAAATTAAACTGTACACTGATATGAATACATTATATATAAGTTACACTGTAAGGTTTGAATAGGGTCGAAAATTAAATTTGTATCAATTAATAACCAGATGAAATATTAAATAACAAATAAATGTAGTCAGGTAGATTTATCTTTTAAAAAAATAATAATAAATTGCAGTAATTTATTATTATTTTTCGAGGTTATAAATGTTACTCAATGGATAAAAATAGTTTGAATGTGAATTGAGAATGAAAAATAATTAATTTTCTCGATAAACAACTTTTTTTAAAATTCATTTTTCATTTAAAAAAATGTCATTTCAAATTAATTCTAATTTATAAATTTAAAAATTTCTTCGAAAATAATAATAATAAAATAAAAAACATTTAAAATAATAAACTTTCTGCTGTTAAATTAATTATAATTAACTGATTACGATTAAGAAAATGTAACTGATTGCAATTATTTTTAACAAGGAATTTTAATTGTTATCGACATATTTTAAATGTATTCGGTTACTTATTTAATTAATTATAATTAAATTTTATTTATAAATTAACGATTTTTAATTTAATTCTTCAGCAAATTTAACTTATTATATTTACTTTCTTTTAGTTTTAATGAATGTTTGCACAATAAAAATTATAAACCTAACATAATAGAAAAAAATTATTAATATTAAATTTAAATTTCATAATTTATCTTCCAAAATAGACGAAAAAATTATATATATATATATATAGAAAGTTAATTAAAATTAAAGCATAAATAATGCTTTTATAAGCATATGACTATAATTAATATTTTGATACATAATTAAGTATACGCCCAGAAGTATATTTTAATTAATTTTCTTTTTATTTTATTCTTCATCGGGGACCATAAAAACTGCAAAACTAAATTTTCTTACCATATTTCATCGCAATAATCTATTTCCCCATTGCAAAAGCCCTAAGGCATGGGGTCTTTAGGTCGGAATTCTGACAGCCACTTATTTGGTGTCTCTTTCTGCCAGCCGCAATCTTAAAATTCAGGATATTTTGTCAAGAAAAAAAAATTCCAGGAGAAAAAACTAAAAATAATTCATTTATCCATTTATTATTACACGTAATTTCTTCTTCTTTTTTTAAAATTGTAATTTATTTTCCTATTTTCTTACTTACTTGCAGCATTTATAGTTTAAATATATATATATATAAAATTGGATTTATTTTTGTGTTGAGTGGCCTTAAACTATTGTCAGATAGTCGTAAAATAGGAGAGAGAACCCCGAAACTGTGAAATGTTTTAGATACACGATATCACCGAGTTAAGAAAAATTAAGGAGGTTGTTCTTGTAACAAACCTGCAATTTTCAGATAAGCGAATGTCTCCAATAATGATGAACGATGCTTCTTCAACTGATCTGTAAGTCGACATCCCAACAGGTTAGTTATCCCTAAACTTTAAACAATTTACTATTTATTAACAAAGCTAACACATAACTAATTTATATACTGAATTTTTAAATATGTGAATACTTAAAAGCCTTTAATTTCTTAATTATTTTAAATTAATTATTAAGCAGACTTAGGCTGTAATAATTATTTTAACTTATAATAATCTTTATAAATTAATACAGAACTTAATATAATTAAGCATAATTGATAAATATTTTAAGCATTAATTACTTAATTATCCTACGTTTATAAAATATTCAGACCTAAATTTCTATAGATTTTTATATAAATAACTTACTCGTATGAAGAAATAGCATGCATCTTTAATACATTCAAAGCTAAAGTAGAGCCATAAATATTGAATTTTTTAAATAGGATTTGATATGTTTAATGCAATAACATTTATATAAATCCAATTTAAGCACATTTAAAATTATTTTTAAAACCGAAAGATTTAATTTAAACTGATTAATCTCTTAAAAATCACTTTGAAAGCGCGTAAATTTACGGTTAAGAGATTAAAAAGAGAGCGATGTTTACATGTAAATAAATATAATTTCTATCATTTAAGCTAATTTAAAATAATTAGAACTACAACTAACATTAAACTTTGAGTCTTAGAAAATATTTTATCAACAATATTATTAATATTTTAGCTAANTGTTATATCGCATCTAAAAAAAAAGAATAAAAAAAAACGAATTCTTTCTTAAATTCGAAATAATTTTATTGCAAAATGATCTAATAATCGTTTTATTCTGTTATTTTTAAGTTTAATGCCAGTCTTTTTGGCTATTTTTATTCTTTTAAAGCCCATCTGGTTGCTTACAAACTGTAACTGTATCTAATAAATTTATCAGTTATCAAATACATTCTATTTTAAAGTAATAAGTTTAAAATAGAATATATTTATTTCGGATGATTTCTTTAAAAAATTACTAAAAATATTTAAATTAATTTAAATTTGGTCTTTATATTCACTTCAAAAATCCAAAAAACACTTTTAAAAATAGGTTTAATGTCAACGATTTATTAATAGTTTCATAGTATTACTTTGTGTTTATGTCAGTGTTTTTGCTATTATTACGTTATTTATAGGCTTAAAATGTGTTTCCAAGCTGTAAAAATGTATAGAAAAGCTTAATAATTATTAAATTATGCATATAGAGATGTATTATACGAAAAGGTTTAACTGGCTTTAATGCTTTAAAAATAAACATTAAAAATATTTAAATAATAAAATTCCGTTTAGCTTTTATAAAATTAATTTTTCTCTACTTTTTTTCCTGCAAAAATACCTCAAAATAACTAAATTTGATTTTGTCTATTTTGAGTTTGTTTACGCTATTTTAGATATATTTATAGTGCATCTATCNTAATTTATATAAATATTCTTAAAAACTGCCCGGATAACCCAGTTTTATTGTTATATCGCATCTAAAAAAAAAGAATAAAAAAAAACGAATTCTTTCTTAAATTCGAAATAATTTTATTGCAAAATGATCTAATAATCGTTTTATTCTGTTATTTTTAAGTTTAATGCCAGTCTTTTTGGCTATTTTTATTCTTTTAAAGCCCATCTGGTTGCTTACAAACTGTAACTGTATCTAATAAATTTATCAGTTATCAAATACATTCTATTTTAAAGTAATAAGTTTAAAATAGAATATATTTATTTCGGATGATTTCTTTAAAAAATTACTAAAAATATTTAAATAATAAAATTCCGTTTAGCTTTTATAAAATTAATTTTTCTCCACTTTTTTTCCTGCAAAAATACCTCAAAATAACTAAATTTGATTTTGTCTATTTTGAGTTTGTTTACGCTATTTTAGATATATTTATAGTGCATCTATCTATTTTCAAACTATATATCTTTATCAATAGGCCTATATATCTTTAAAGTTAAATATACTTTGCTAGAAAAGTTTATAGAAGAGTTAATAAGTGGATCTATTGTTTTAAAAGTATATATTTAATCCTTGTATGTATATAAATAAGATCTAAATTTTAAATCACGTTTAAACAATTTGTTTATCTTTCTTATGTTAATTCGTGTAATTTTTATGTTTTTTATATGAATTATTGCTCTTTCCTTTCATTAATAATATACATAAACTGTTTATTTTCAATTTATAACATTGTAAGCGTATGTAGCCTTTGTTATAAACTATTTAAAGCGTTCTATTTTAAAGGCAAATATCTAAATATTTATTCAATTTTAGGCCATAATTCAGTTAAAAAATTAATATTTCTATATGATATTAACTGAAGAATATTATTTTATAACTTAAAAGATATAAATTATTAAGAATTTGCTAATTTAACATGCAGAAGTAGCATTCTCATTTATATCCTTTTAAACAATAAAATAATTAAAAAATAAAGTAATTAAGGGACGTGAGATATAGTAAACACCATTTAATTCGTAAATTATTTCCGGATTTTACAGGATATCTAAGATTTACCTATATAAAGGGATTATAGCTTACAATTAATGAAAATCATAACTAGTACCGCTTGTATAATGAATAGGGCTTTAGCGTGTTTGCGTGATTTTTTTGCCCCTAGCAAGGCCTCAGTTTAATATACTAGATCCGAAAAAGATTCAAAAAACCACAAATTTTTAATAAATATTATTAAATTTATCATTAAATAAACCCAAAAAATAAAAATGAAAATAAATAAAGAAAATAATTATGGAATTTCTTAATTATTTATAGCCTTATCTATCAATACAAAAAACTGACCTTACATTAAATAAACCTCAAAACAGATTAATAAAAAACAAAATAATAATAATAATAATAAATAATTTAATTCCTATTTAGATATAGAAACGCCCTTTATAAATATGACAAATATAGATATATTTAGAAGTAAATTATAAGTAATTATTATTATTTTAAAGCAAATTTTATAAGATTTGAAGATAAAGAAAAAATTGATCTTAACATAGATTAACATTTTATGTGTAAAAGACGACAAAATGATGGATAAGTCTCCTGTGCAATTATTCATAAATTAGTCTTTTTATGAGGTCTTTAAGACGTTTTATATAATTTGTGTGTTTGTGAATAGATCTATACATTATAATTAATTTGAAAGTTAAATAATTGTGTGTACTCTTTAAGTGTTTTTTTCCCTCTTGCTTTATAATCATAAAGGTTTTTAAGTGATCAATCAGTTCCTTAATCGGCGTTGATGTTATATATGAGTAGTTGAAGTAATCGCTTGTAATAGCCAGAAATATCAGACTTGTTCGATGATTGATGTTTGGTTTCTAATATTCTTTTTTAGAAAAGTAAAAACGTAAAAAAAATATAAGCTTATATATATATATATATATATAGGGCCTGTATAATCTTATAAATATTTAATTCATATATGTATATATATAAAACATAATACTAGTCTATGATACCTGCTAATCAAGATTTTAAAAATTAATATCAATTTAATTTTTAATTACATATAATAAATTTCCAATTAAATCAATTGAAGATATTTTTTATTATAAAAAATAAAAATTAAAATAAGTTTATTAATGGCGAGGATGATAAAGTCATTAAGATTAAGCTTTTTTCAGTATGTAAAAATGAGCATTTGTAAAAATGTTTTGTGTGTGTGTGTGTGTAATTTTAATTACATTTTATTTGATTATAATTAAAATATAGTAAATTTATGATTAATTTTCAGTCTATCGAATTTTTAAGTGGGCCAACAAAGTATAGGATCGATCTTTAAATTTTTATATTCGTTAAAGGAATTTAAGCAGTAGAAATTTTTATTTACGACTTAATTTATAAGATTTAAGTATTATAAATGTCAATGAAAATCACCGATAGAAATCAAATAAAGAAAATTGATATTCAGTTTGATATAAACAGTTATCAATAGAATAGTTATCAACATTAATTAATCAATTAAAAATCCTAGGAAACATTCAAAATGTACTTAAAAATTTTACAGAAAAATAAGTTTAAAATACTTTAAATTATTCTCTTAAATTCATAACTTATCGTATTTGATAAATTTGTCCTTATATTTAGAATATTGTATTTATAAGTCGAACATAAATGGACCACATGTTCATTGTTCCCATACAAAAATACAGGATATAGCTACAACAAATCCCAAGCTTTTTAACAGCTGCCAGTTTGCCTTCGTGCCATTTAATCTCCTGAATACAATCGAGAATCAGTAGCATATAACGGTAGAAGGACTTTACAAAATTTTATCTAATTAATAGAATTGTTTCCTTAAAGATTTCGATAAGAGAATTAAAAAACAGAAAGCCTTTCTAGCTACAGGGTCAGAGGTCACAATGCAGTAACATATGTCAAAAATCAATTAGTTACTCTACGCAGGTGCATCTTTAAGTTAATAATCATCAAGAAACTGTTATCGCTTCTAAAATTTGATATTTTTTTTTTTTAAATTTTGTCCTATTTTTTTACACAGAAGAGGAGCTAAACAAATTCTGAATGTATAAGCACAGGTGCAACCGTATATTTTTTTAAATATTTGCGTGCTGATATATTTTTATCGCTTATATCTTAATTAGATGTTTTCTAGAACTTATTCCCTTCTTTCTATAATAAAAATATATTTTATCTTACATATATAAGCAACAAGGTCGTCATCTTTTTTTAATTCTGATCACGACTGACCATTGGATATATTCCAACATTCATAGATAACATCAGAATAGAGTAAGAAAGATTTGAAATTTTTATGAAAATTGTTTTAAATCAATAGTAATAAATGTTTGAAAAATAAATAAAATTAATTATTTAATTATATTCGATTATAGGAAATTAAAAAAATAAAATAAAAGCCGAAAACAGGAGATGCAAATTTTAATATTTTATATAGAAAATATGATTTTTATATATAGAAAGAAATGCCTATTTTTAACAAGTAATGATGTATCTGTATACATTAAATATTTTAAAAAATATCTGTGGGTTATATTTAGAAAAAAAAAAAAGGAAAATTATATAAAGTGTTGCTTTGACGAGCAGTTTTTTCGAAGATATAAAATATTAGTGTCGTTTTATGATTTATTTTGATTTTTCCCGTTTTTTATTTTATTTTATTTTATTTTATTTTTTTGTTGTTGGTATTATTTTTCTGCTTGTCACGAGGTTAGGTAAACATATAACCTCATGTCATATTCATAGAGGATAAAAACTTGAATATTTTGTCTAGATTATAATTAGAATGAATTTAAAAATTAAAAAAAAAGAGTAATAAATTTATGAATAAAATATTTTATTACAATTGTAGATAAACAAGTTTTATTCATTTTTTCATATCGGAAAAAACATTTACATATTTGTAACATGAATAAAATTAATTATTTATTTTTATCTTATGCATTTAAAAATGTTATTAACTTTGTTATATTTTAATTAAATTGATATTAATCGTTTTAATGCTACTTTATTAAATGTTTTTACATGTAAATTTAATTAAATTATTTGTAAAAAAAAAGAAATTTATTAAAATAAGTTAAACATAAATAAACATTTTCTTCTTTTAATTTCAACTAATTACATTTAGTAAATGACAATTATCTAAATACACTTAAGATGTAATTGACAAGCAACATCAATTAATTTCCTTAATCGTAATCAAAAAACTAATTACAATTAAGAAAGAAAAGTAATGGATGAAAATGATTTTCAACAATGAATTTTAATTGTTGGTCGTCGCTATACTTAATTTCATTCAATTACCGCATTAAAAGCAAATTATAAATTTAAACAAGTAAAGAATATTTATTAAGTTAATCACATTAAAATTCAACAAAGCAAGTAGAAAGGGAGGAAGAAGAAGAAAAGAATGTTGTCTCGGGATATCTATAGTTGTATCCTAACTCCCGTCGTTCGTGGTATTGTTGTCAGGAGTGGACGATGGCAATGCTAATTGGAAGCTGGAACGATGTACACCACCTCACCTGGTTTACAGATAAGAGGAAGGACCGACGACGCCAGCTTCCCGCTGTGATGAGGAATTTTCAGGGAGTGAAAGGTCCTTTAGCTTTCTCAGGACATTTTTAAATGTATTCCTACCCTATAAGATTCATGGAATATAAGATAATCTATTAAATGGTTGAATTTTATAGCGTTTAAGTGACACGCATGGACACGAATATAAATGCAAATTAAACTGTACACTGATATGAATACATTATATATAAGTTACACTGTAAGGTTTGAATAGGGTCGAAAATTAAATTTGTATCAATTAATAACCAGATGAAATATTAAATAACAAATAAATGTAGTCAGGTAGATTTATCTTTTAAAAAAATAATAATAAATTGCAGTAATTTATTATTATTTTTCGAGGTTATAAATGTTACTCAATGGATAAAAATAGTTTGAATGTGAATTGAGAATGAAAAATAATTAATTTTCTCGATAAACAACTTTTTTTAAAATTCATTTTTCATTTAAAAAAATGTCATTTCAAATTAATTCTAATTTATAAATTTAAAAATTTCTTCGAAAATAATAATAATAAAATAAAAAACATTTAAAATAATAAACTTTCTGCTGTTAAATTAATTATAATTAACTGATTACGATTAAGAAAATGTAACTGATTGCAATTATTTTTAACAAGGAATTTTAATTGTTATCGACATATTTTAAATGTATTCGGTTACTTATTTAATTAATTATAATTAAATTTTATTTATAAATTAACGATTTTTAATTTAATTCTTCAGCAAATTTAACTTATTATATTTACTTTCTTTTAGTTTTAATGAATGTTTGCACAATAAAAATTATAAACCTAACATAATAGAAAAAAATTATTAATATTAAATTTAAATTTCATAATTTATCTTCCAAAATAGACGAAAAAATTATATATATATATATATAGAAAGTTAATTAAAATTAAAGCATAAATAATGCTTTTATAAGCATATGACTATAATTAATATTTTGATACATAATTAAGTATACGCCCAGAAGTATATTTTAATTAATTTTCTTTTTATTTTATTCTTCATCGGGGACCATAAAAACTGCAAAACTAAATTTTCTTACCATATTTCATCGCAATAATCTATTTCCCCATTGCAAAAGCCCTAAGGCATGGGGTCTTTAGGTCGGAATTCTGACAGCCACTTATTTGGTGTCTCTTTCTGCCAGCCGCAATCTTAAAATTCAGGATATTTTGTCAAGAAAAAAAAATTCCAGGAGAAAAAACTAAAAATAATTCATTTATCCATTTATTATTACACGTAATTTCTTCTTCTTTTTTTAAAATTGTAATTTATTTTCCTATTTTCTTACTTACTTGCAGCATTTATAGTTTAAATATATATATATATAAAATTGGATTTATTTTTGTGTTGAGTGGCCTTAAACTATTGTCAGATAGTCGTAAAATAGGAGAGAGAACCCCGAAACTGTGAAATGTTTTAGATACACGATATCACCGAGTTAAGAAAAATTAAGGAGGTTGTTCTTGTAACAAACCTGCAATTTTCAGATAAGCGAATGTCTCCAATAATGATGAACGATGCTTCTTCAACTGATCTGTAAGTCGACATCCCAACAGGTTAGTTATCCCTAAACTTTAAACAATTTACTATTTATTAACAAAGCTAACACATAACTAATTTATATACTGAATTTTTAAATATGTGAATACTTAAAAGCCTTTAATTTCTTAATTATTTTAAATTAATTT
This sequence comes from Centruroides sculpturatus, assembly GCF_000671375.1. Lineage (NCBI taxonomy): Eukaryota > Metazoa > Arthropoda > Arachnida > Scorpiones > Buthidae > Centruroides > Centruroides sculpturatus. Next base: position 578,884 of record NW_019384392.1, on the reverse strand, counting down.
TCAATGTCTTATCCTTTAACTTGTGATTAAAATGTTATAGCCTTACATAAAATTTTTTTCTAATTAATAAATTATTTTTAATGACTTTTCGAGATGAGAAATAATTTTAAAATTGTTTTTTATACCGTAAAAATTGAGTTTTTTTTTGAAGATTTATCGAAATTTTATTAAGTAAATTCCATAAATATAGGATTAAAAATACATTAAAAATAAAATTAAATTTATTTTAAATGAAAATTTCATGTTAAAATATAAAATTTAACCTGAATTTGCTGTTTTCTAAAATATAAATTATACGTTTTTAAATAATTAATTTTAAGTTTTAAATACTGTGCATTTAATAATTAAACTAAATTTTAAGTACTTCAGACACGTCTTTTTAAAATTACATTTATAACAAGTCAATTAGTAAATTGAAGGATTTATAAAAATGCATTGAATTACTTTATAGTATTATTTCCCAACCAGTAGCTCGCCTGACCTCGTACCTATTTTACATTAGTAGTCTATTACAGTAAACTAAAGGAGATAAGATTGAATAACACTTCTATGGATTGATATTATAGTGTATCTAGATCTATTATTATCTATTTTTTAAGATATTTTAAATGTTAAATTAATTATTAAGCAGACTTAGGCTGTAATAATTATTTTAACTTATAATAATCTTTATAAATTAATACAGAACTTAATATAATTAAGCATAATTGATAAATATTTTAAGCATTAATTACTTAATTATCCTACGTTTATAAAATATTCAGACCTAAATTTCTATAGATTTTTATATAAATAACTTACTCGTATGAAGAAATAGCATGCATCTTTAATACATTCAAAGCTAAAGTAGAGCCATAAATATTGAATTTTTTAAATAGGATTTGATATGTTTAATGCAATAACATTTATATAAATCCAATTTAAGCACATTTAAAATTATTTTTAAAACCGAAAGATTTAATTTAAACTGATTAATCTCTTAAAAATCACTTTGAAAGCGCGTAAATTTACGGTTAAGAGATTAAAAAGAGAGCGATGTTTACATGTAAATAAATATAATTTCTATCATTTAAGCTAATTTAAAATAATTAGAACTACAACTAACATTAAACTTTGAGTCTTAGAAAATATTTTATCAACAATATTATTAATATTTTAGCTAATTTATATTCACATTTACAAATAATGAAAACAGGACAAAGCTATTTTCTACGGTACAATATTCTATTATAGTAAGTCACAGTACTTGGTTTGGTTAATTCAGAGTTGAAAGGCAATTGCCTTGCCCAGTCACAGTTGTCTGTCACGACTGTGATCTCGGTAGACCTTAAGTTCAAAGTTCACAATTTCTCCCCATTGCATCCGTGACGGCTTCATTCTCTTCCCGTTTCTTTTAGTCATGAATTCGATGAGATCTTCTTATACAGCGAATTAAATTGGTAAAAACCGAATTTAAACATTAAAAAAAAATTAAAATATAAAATATTAAAACCCCAAACCTTGAAATTATAACTTATAAAAACTCCATTCTAAAGGATATTCACTTCTTGAGAAGAAAAATATATAATTTTTATAATAATCGATGCATATAATAATCAATTTTCTTTTAAAATTTACGCTCCACAACAACTTAAAATAATTTTAAAAACATTTTTCAACGCTATATTTATAATAATGTTGTTTATTAATAGTTTATATATTATTAAAATCGTTAAAAACAAATTTGTTTACGCTAATTTAACGCGTAATTTGAATAATTTTACAGCACGTTACGTATTATTAAATAATAAAAATAATCATATATAATTTTTAAACTCTTAAATATATAACAATTTATATTTTTTTATATAATATATATAAATATTCATTTAACTATATCAGCATTATTAAACAAATCATAAGAGATAATGCAAGTTATATATTATAAAGAGAGTCTATTATGCTTTTATAATACTGTATCGTGACTTTCACCACCCATAAAAACTTACTTCCTACCTTAAATTAACATGAGAAATTCTGATAGTTCCCAAAAAGATAACACTCCAAGCATGACGAATAAAGCCGGACATGATCCTTCATTGACAAAGTAAATTATTTATTACATATGTCCTTTCAAGAAACCGAAAGAAAGAGGAAAAATATATATATACTTTAAATGATAATATAACCTTATATATAAACCCCGTGACGTTATAACCATTTGAATTGTATTGTTGACAAGTCATTCTGATTTAATATTATGTGACTTATCAATGACATGTGTCGAGTTGTATACTATAAGTAAGTATCAATGACAAATAAATTACTCATCAAAAATGCTTGTAATTTTTATTCTACTTAAAAAACTGTTTATATCTTAAATATATATATTTAGAAACTCGTAAATCTTACTTTTTTAATCATAATTCCAGCTTTAAATTTGTCAAATTGAATTGTTTATTAAACAATTCTTGTCTATAAATATCTTAATATCGAGTGCTAGTAATATTTATATACAATTAAACGAGTCTATAGCCTTAAAGGCTAGCGAATCTTGAAACAATTGATATGTTAGAAATACAGTACTTAAGCTTGTAGGCTATTAATTTAAGTTTTTCTAAGGTTTGCGTAGTTGCGAGTTGAATATAAATAGCTTAAAATCATTGACGATAAATTAAAAAAGGATATAAAAAGTTTAATGATTAATAGCAATATTTATCATCCTCTTAATGATCTAAATTAATATTTTTAACACTAAACTCTATTTTATATTTATCAAATTAGATTATTTAATAAGCGATTCACGATGTCTTCAGTCTTATTCCATTCTAAATATTTTCAATACTACAAATCTTAATTGCAAGCCTGCAGGCTCCTATACAATTCTTATTCTTGTAAATTTTAACTTATTTACGAATGGAGGAGCATTTAAAATCATTGATAAATAGAGAAAGGCTACCGAAATTTTAATGGTTAATCAATAATTTCATTAATAGAAGTATTTATTATCGTGTTAAATAATTTAAATTAACAAAATGAGTTGTTTATTTAAGTAATTCATGCCATCTTCTGCTCAATTATTAATGCTTTTAATGCATGCCAGCATACTTGTAGATCATAGACACTACAAACCTTCGAGCCTATGCCCTTCTGCACAGCTCATTTTTTAAGCGTGAAATTTAAACATTATATAATTACGAGTGATATATAATTAGCTTAAAATCATCGTTGACAAATGAAGATATCAAAAACCTTAAAGATTAATCAACACTCCCCATCAGCAGTAGTAATAATTCTACAGATGTTTATTTTCCCATTATTTGAATGAAGTGGACACCGCCCTTCCATCAACCCCCTTACCTTTTACATGACTAACTTTCTATTAAAATCTACATCGATCTCTCTACTAATATTTTGTATTCATAACACACATTTTTGCGGTAGTTTCTTCCATTTTTTTTTTTTTTACTGTTGTTGTTCGTCATGCATCTAACGTGTATGCACTACTACTGTGTAGCCGCAGCACTAAAATAAAATTCTCGGAATTACTACTGCATACATACAATTCTATTTAATATTTTTAGTAATAATTTCCTTAAAATTGATGACTCATACGTCTCCCTACGGGTGAAGATCCTGAGAAATTCTCATAACATACGACTCTACACTAATGGGGGTTATGTTAATAACATATATAGGAGCACCCCCTTTAAATAATATCGGTACTAATTTAGTACCGAAATCTTACCACACCCCACTCTCTGATACGACCACTTTTCGGGTATAATTGTCATATTTGTTATTTATCAGGTGAATTTTACGTTACCGCACTTATGGTAAGTTATATGCATGTGATCATACTAAAACTAATGGAGAGTCCGACCTCCGAGTGTCAAATCACATGACAACCGGTAGTTAGACCTGTCACCACTTCCGGCTATCAACTGCGCATGTTCGAGTACTAAAACAATTAAATTGAATAACTCACAAGGTTATAATTACGTATAGGCGAGGTTCCAACTTGTGTCAATTTTGTGGAAAGAGCAATTTTTGTTTGAAAATTTAACGCCTCTTTTGTAATATTACTTGTAAATTAAATTTTCTCTAGTGTCCTGATTTAATGATTTTTTTTTCTTTTTTTTTAAAGATTTGTACGAGATTTCTTTATATAAAAATACAAAATTTAAATCGATAATACTACCGAAATTGAGAGTTTAATACAGTAAAATGTGTGTATTATGCTATTAAATATTGATTTTAAAGATTAAACTTATATTAATTTTGTAATTTTTCGAGGAAATTTTATGTTTTTGCTTATAAAATTGCATTTTATGTGCATGTGAAATAGTTTACACTGCATGAATTTTTAAAAATTCTTTTTATAATGGAATTGAGTAATATAGTAGTGTGGTTCACGTGAACGTATCATAAATAAAATTCACGTGATTGTGCGTGATAATGCACGAAAAAATAAAAAAATTCTTAATTATCAACTCATGTCAGTAACAATGTCTAATAACATAAATACTGGTAAATCAATTTAGAGAAGAGAAAAATATAAAATTTTATAAATATTAAATGAAAAATTTAAACTGAAATTTATATTTGTAGAAGAAGAAGAAGGGGAAAAAAATGTTTGTAGTTCCATTATAAATATTTTGATTGAACTAAAATGAGATGTGAAAAAATTTAGTTTTTAATGCGCTTTCAATCAATCTTTATGTTCAAGGTGTGGACAGGTGAAAGTCGACTTTTCTTTTACTTATTCTAAATTCTTTTTTTCTAAGTTTCTCTTACGAAAATACTAGAATAAAACTATTTCTAGAAGTGCAGGTGTTTAAAATGCGAACCGACTCCTCCCTACAGGCCTATATATATAGACTACACAAGGTTTTTTTTTTAATTTTAGAGTTTTTTTTTTTTTACTATCTTTCTATGTACTAACATCTTTATACAATATATATTAACTATATACATTGTATATAAGATGTATTAGCTAAATATATCCTATCTTATATCTTTAAAACGTCGAAATTATCACGAATTGTTTACATTCGGATCACGTCTTCTTTCGTGACTTTAATCATATATATATACCTATATAAACACTAGGTTGTTTCAAAAAATATAAGTTTTACCCATCAAAAAATGTAAGAAAATGATCAAAAAACATCCTAAATTTCTTAATTTATGTTAATTTTTTGAGTTTAAAACGTATTTTTGCTTTATAAATCACTTGAAAATGTGGGATTATGTAATCGTAGAAGTGTATTTAATAACAAATTCAATGTGTTAGAAGATAGAAAAAAACGCATTTTTTTTTTAAAGTTATATCAGGAAGTTATAAGCTGAATCACGTATTAAAGATTATATATGTGAAGAACACGTTACAGATCGGTTTGGCAAACACACCTGTGCACACCTTTACCATCTGCTATAGTTGTCAGTAGAGAGGTCTGACGGTGGAGTCAAAACTGTCAAAATTTGAAGACGGTAAGAGAGAACTATTATTAGTAGTACATCTGGTATTTTGAGAGGTAAAAGAAGAAAAATTGATGGAGAAGGACCACAACAAAGATGAGCTTTCTTATGCCCCAAAGGATATCTAAATTTAGAATGTTAATTAGACACGAATAATCACTACGCTATTCAATTCTATCTTAAGATAAAATTATAAAAATTGAATTTTTTAAGCTTAAAAAANTTTTAATGCTACTTTATTAAATGTTTTTACATGTAAATTTAATTAAATTATTTGTAAAAAAAAAGAAATTTATTAAAATAAGTTAAACATAAATAAACATTTTCTTCTTTTAATTTCAACTAATTACATTTAGTAAATGACAATTATCTAAATACACTTAAGATGTAATTGACAAGCAACATCAATTAATTTCCTTAATCGTAATCAAAAAACTAATTACAATTAAGAAAGAAAAGTAATGGATGAAAATGATTTTCAACAATGAATTTTAATTGTTGGTCGTCGCTATACTTAATTTCATTCAATTACCGCATTAAAAGCAAATTATAAATTTAAACAAGTAAAGAATATTTATTAAGTTAATCACATTAAAATTCAACAAAGCAAGTAGAAAGGGAGGAAGAAGAAGAAAAGAATGTTGTCTCGGGATATCTATAGTTGTATCCTAACTCCCGTCGTTCGTGGTATTGTTGTCAGGAGTGGACGATGGCAATGCTAATTGGAAGCTGGAACGATGTACACCACCTCACCTGGTTTACAGATAAGAGGAAGGACCGACGACGCCAGCTTCCCGCTGTGATGAGGAATTTTCAGGGAGTGAAAGGTCCTTTAGCTTTCTCAGGACATTTTTAAATGTATTCCTACCCTATAAGATTCATGGAATATAAGATAATCTATTAAATGGTTGAATTTTATAGCGTTTAAGTGACACGCATGGACACGAATATAAATGCAAATTAAACTGTACACTGATATGAATACATTATATATAAGTTACACTGTAAGGTTTGAATAGGGTCGAAAATTAAATTTGTATCAATTAATAACCAGATGAAATATTAAATAACAAATAAATGTAGTCAGGTAGATTTATCTTTTAAAAAAATAATAATAAATTGCAGTAATTTATTATTATTTTTCGAGGTTATAAATGTTACTCAATGGATAAAAATAGTTTGAATGTGAATTGAGAATGAAAAATAATTAATTTTCTCGATAAACAACTTTTTTTAAAATTCATTTTTCATTTAAAAAAATGTCATTTCAAATTAATTCTAATTTATAAATTTAAAAATTTCTTCGAAAATAATAATAATAAAATAAAAAACATTTAAAATAATAAACTTTCTGCTGTTAAATTAATTATAATTAACTGATTACGATTAAGAAAATGTAACTGATTGCAATTATTTTTAACAAGGAATTTTAATTGTTATCGACATATTTTAAATGTATTCGGTTACTTATTTAATTAATTATAATTAAATTTTATTTATAAATTAACGATTTTTAATTTAATTCTTCAGCAAATTTAACTTATTATATTTACTTTCTTTTAGTTTTAATGAATGTTTGCACAATAAAAATTATAAACCTAACATAATAGAAAAAAATTATTAATATTAAATTTAAATTTCATAATTTATCTTCCAAAATAGACGAAAAAATTATATATATATATATATAGAAAGTTAATTAAAATTAAAGCATAAATAATGCTTTTATAAGCATATGACTATAATTAATATTTTGATACATAATTAAGTATACGCCCAGAAGTATATTTTAATTAATTTTCTTTTTATTTTATTCTTCATCGGGGACCATAAAAACTGCAAAACTAAATTTTCTTACCATATTTCATCGCAATAATCTATTTCCCCATTGCAAAAGCCCTAAGGCATGGGGTCTTTAGGTCGGAATTCTGACAGCCACTTATTTGGTGTCTCTTTCTGCCAGCCGCAATCTTAAAATTCAGGATATTTTGTCAAGAAAAAAAAATTCCAGGAGAAAAAACTAAAAATAATTCATTTATCCATTTATTATTACACGTAATTTCTTCTTCTTTTTTTAAAATTGTAATTTATTTTCCTATTTTCTTACTTACTTGCAGCATTTATAGTTTAAATATATATATATATAAAATTGGATTTATTTTTGTGTTGAGTGGCCTTAAACTATTGTCAGATAGTCGTAAAATAGGAGAGAGAACCCCGAAACTGTGAAATGTTTTAGATACACGATATCACCGAGTTAAGAAAAATTAAGGAGGTTGTTCTTGTAACAAACCTGCAATTTTCAGATAAGCGAATGTCTCCAATAATGATGAACGATGCTTCTTCAACTGATCTGTAAGTCGACATCCCAACAGGTTAGTTATCCCTAAACTTTAAACAATTTACTATTTATTAACAAAGCTAACACATAACTAATTTATATACTGAATTTTTAAATATGTGAATACTTAAAAGCCTTTAATTTCTTAATTATTTTAAATTAATTTTCAATGTCTTATCCTTTAACTTGTGATTAAAATGTTATAGCCTTACATAAAATTTTTTTCTAATTAATAAATTATTTTTAATGACTTTTCGAGATGAGAAATAATTTTAAAATTGTTTTTTATACCGTAAAAATTGAGTTTTTTTTTGAAGATTTATCGAAATTTTATTAAGTAAATTCCATAAATATAGGATTAAAAATACATTAAAAATAAAATTAAATTTATTTTAAATGAAAATTTCATGTTAAAATATAAAATTTAACCTGAATTTGCTGTTTTCTAAAATATAAATTATACGTTTTTAAATAATTAATTTTAAGTTTTAAATACTGTGCATTTAATAATTAAACTAAATTTTAAGTACTTCAGACACGTCTTTTTAAAATTACATTTATAACAAGTCAATTAGTAAATTGAAGGATTTATAAAAATGCATTGAATTACTTTATAGTATTATTTCCCAACCAGTAGCTCGCCTGACCTCGTACCTATTTTACATTAGTAGTCTATTACAGTAAACTAAAGGAGATAAGATTGAATAACACTTCTATGGATTGATATTATAGTGTATCTAGATCTATTATTATCTATTTTTTAAGATATTTTAAATGTTAAATTAATTATTAAGCAGACTTAGGCTGTAATAATTATTTTAACTTATAATAATCTTTATAAATTAATACAGAACTTAATATAATTAAGCATAATTGATAAATATTTTAAGCATTAATTACTTAATTATCCTACGTTTATAAAATATTCAGACCTAAATTTCTATAGATTTTTATATAAATAACTTACTCGTATGAAGAAATAGCATGCATCTTTAATACATTCAAAGCTAAAGTAGAGCCATAAATATTGAATTTTTTAAATAGGATTTGATATGTTTAATGCAATAACATTTATATAAATCCAATTTAAGCACATTTAAAATTATTTTTAAAACCGAAAGATTTAATTTAAACTGATTAATCTCTTAAAAATCACTTTGAAAGCGCGTAAATTTACGGTTAAGAGATTAAAAAGAGAGCGATGTTTACATGTAAATAAATATAATTTCTATCATTTAAGCTAATTTAAAATAATTAGAACTACAACTAACATTAAACTTTGAGTCTTAGAAAATATTTTATCAACAATATTATTAATATTTTAGCTAATTTATATTCACATTTACAAATAATGAAAACAGGACAAAGCTATTTTCTACGGTACAATATTCTATTATAGTAAGTCACAGTACTTGGTTTGGTTAATTCAGAGTTGAAAGGCAATTGCCTTGCCCAGTCACAGTTGTCTGTCACGACTGTGATCTCGGTAGACCTTAAGTTCAAAGTTCACAATTTCTCCCCATTGCATCCGTGACGGCTTCATTCTCTTCCCGTTTCTTTTAGTCATGAATTCGATGAGATCTTCTTATACAGCGAATTAAATTGGTAAAAACCGAATTTAAACATTAAAAAAAAATTAAAATATAAAATATTAAAACCCCAAACCTTGAAATTATAACTTATAAAAACTCCATTCTAAAGGATATTCACTTCTTGAGAAGAAAAATATATAATTTTTATAATAATCGATGCATATAATAATCAATTTTCTTTTAAAATTTACGCTCCACAACAACTTAAAATAATTTTAAAAACATTTTTCAACGCTATATTTATAATAATGTTGTTTATTAATAGTTTATATATTATTAAAATCGTTAAAAACAAATTTGTTTACGCTAATTTAACGCGTAATTTGAATAATTTTACAGCACGTTACGTATTATTAAATAATAAAAATAATCATATATAATTTTTAAACTCTTAAATATATAACAATTTATATTTTTTTATATAATATATATAAATATTCATTTAACTATATCAGCATTATTAAACAAATCATAAGAGATAATGCAAGTTATATATTATAAAGAGAGTCTATTATGCTTTTATAATACTGTATCGTGACTTTCACCACCCATAAAAACTTACTTCCTACCTTAAATTAACATGAGAAATTCTGATAGTTCCCAAAAAGATAACACTCCAAGCATGACGAATAAAGCCGGACATGATCCTTCATTGACAAAGTAAATTATTTATTACATATGTCCTTTCAAGAAACCGAAAGAAAGAGGAAAAATATATATATACTTTAAATGATAATATAACCTTATATATAAACCCCGTGACGTTATAACCATTTGAATTGTATTGTTGACAAGTCATTCTGATTTAATATTATGTGACTTATCAATGACATGTGTCGAGTTGTATACTATAAGTAAGTATCAATGACAAATAAATTACTCATCAAAAATGCTTGTAATTTTTATTCTACTTAAAAAACTGTTTATATCTTAAATATATATATTTAGAAACTCGTAAATCTTACTTTTTTAATCATAATTCCAGCTTTAAATTTGTCAAATTGAATTGTTTATTAAACAATTCTTGTCTATAAATATCTTAATATCGAGTGCTAGTAATATTTATATACAATTAAACGAGTCTATAGCCTTAAAGGCTAGCGAATCTTGAAACAATTGATATGTTAGAAATACAGTACTTAAGCTTGTAGGCTATTAATTTAAGTTTTTCTAAGGTTTGCGTAGTTGCGAGTTGAATATAAATAGCTTAAAATCATTGACGATAAATTAAAAAAGGATATAAAAAGTTTAATGATTAATAGCAATATTTATCATCCTCTTAATGATCTAAATTAATATTTTTAACACTAAACTCTATTTTATATTTATCAAATTAGATTATTTAATAAGCGATTCACGATGTCTTCAGTCTTATTCCATTCTAAATATTTTCAATACTACAAATCTTAATTGCAAGCCTGCAGGCTCCTATACAATTCTTATTCTTGTAAATTTTAACTTATTTACGAATGGAGGAGCATTTAAAATCATTGATAAATAGAGAAAGGCTACCGAAATTTTAATGGTTAATCAATAATTTCATTAATAGAAGTATTTATTATCGTGTTAAATAATTTAAATTAACAAAATGAGTTGTTTATTTAAGTAATTCATGCCATCTTCTGCTCAATTATTAATGCTTTTAATGCATGCCAGCATACTTGTAGATCATAGACACTACAAACCTTCGAGCCTATGCCCTTCTGCACAGCTCATTTTTTAAGCGTGAAATTTAAACATTATATAATTACGAGTGATATATAATTAGCTTAAAATCATCGTTGACAAATGAAGATATCAAAAACCTTAAAGATTAATCAACACTCCCCATCAGCAGTAGTAATAATTCTACAGATGTTTATTTTCCCATTATTTGAATGAAGTGGACACCGCCCTTCCATCAACCCCCTTACCTTTTACATGACTAACTTTCTATTAAAATCTACATCGATCTCTCTACTAATATTTTGTATTCATAACACACATTTTTGCGGTAGTTTCTTCCATTTTTTTTTTTTTTACTGTTGTTGTTCGTCATGCATCTAACGTGTATGCACTACTACTGTGTAGCCGCAGCACTAAAATAAAATTCTCGGAATTACTACTGCATACATACAATTCTATTTAATATTTTTAGTAATAATTTCCTTAAAATTGATGACTCATACGTCTCCCTACGGGTGAAGATCCTGAGAAATTCTCATAACATACGACTCTACACTAATGGGGGTTATGTTAATAACATATATAGGAGCACCCCCTTTAAATAATATCGGTACTAATTTAGTACCGAAATCTTACCACACCCCACTCTCTGATACGACCACTTTTCGGGTATAATTGTCATATTTGTTATTTATCAGGTGAATTTTACGTTACCGCACTTATGGTAAGTTATATGCATGTGATCATACTAAAACTAATGGAGAGTCCGACCTCCGAGTGTCAAATCACATGACAACCGGTAGTTAGACCTGTCACCACTTCCGGCTATCAACTGCGCATGTTCGAGTACTAAAACAATTAAATTGAATAACTCACAAGGTTATAATTACGTATAGGCGAGGTTCCAACTTGTGTCAATTTTGTGGAAAGAGCAATTTTTGTTTGAAAATTTAACGCCTCTTTTGTAATATTACTTGTAAATTAAATTTTCTCTAGTGTCCTGATTTAATGATTTTTTTTTCTTTTTTTTTAAAGATTTGTACGAGATTTCTTTATATAAAAATACAAAATTTAAATCGATAATACTACCGAAATTGAGAGTTTAATACAGTAAAATGTGTGTATTATGCTATTAAATATTGATTTTAAAGATTAAACTTATATTAATTTTGTAATTTTTCGAGGAAATTTTATGTTTTTGCTTATAAAATTGCATTTTATGTGCATGTGAAATAGTTTACACTGCATGAATTTTTAAAAATTCTTTTTATAATGGAATTGAGTAATATAGTAGTGTGGTTCACGTGAACGTATCATAAATAAAATTCACGTGATTGTGCGTGATAATGCACGAAAAAATAAAAAAATTCTTAATTATCAACTCATGTCAGTAACAATGTCTAATAACATAAATACTGGTAAATCAATTTAGAGAAGAGAAAAATATAAAATTTTATAAATATTAAATGAAAAATTTAAACTGAAATTTATATTTGTAGAAGAAGAAGAAGGGGAAAAAAATGTTTGTAGTTCCATTATAAATATTTTGATTGAACTAAAATGAGATGTGAAAAAATTTAGTTTTTAATGCGCTTTCAATCAATCTTTATGTTCAAGGTGTGGACAGGTGAAAGTCGACTTTTCTTTTACTTATTCTAAATTCTTTTTTTCTAAGTTTCTCTTACGAAAATACTAGAATAAAACTATTTCTAGAAGTGCAGGTGTTTAAAATGCGAACCGACTCCTCCCTACAGGCCTATATATATAGACTACACAAGGTTTTTTTTTAATTTTAGAGTTTTTTTTTTTTTACTATCTTTCTATGTACTAACATCTTTATACAATATATATTAACTATATACATTGTATATAAGATGTATTAGCTAAATATATCCTATCTTATATCTTTAAAACGTCGAAATTATCACGAATTGTTTACATTCGGATCACGTCTTCTTTCGTGACTTTAATCATATATATATACCTATATAAACACTAGGTTGTTTCAAAAAATATAAGTTTTACCCATCAAAAAATGTAAGAAAATGATCAAAAAACATCCTAAATTTCTTAATTTATGTTAATTTTTTGAGTTTAAAACGTATTTTTGCTTTATAAATCACTTGAAAATGTGGGATTATGTAATCGTAGAAGTGTATTTAATAACAAATTCAATGTGTTAGAAGATAGAAAAAAACGCATTTTTTTTTTAAAGTTATATCAGGAAGTTATAAGCTGAATCACGTATTAAAGATTATATATGTGAAGAACACGTTACAGATCGGTTTGGCAAACACACCTGTGCACACCTTTACCATCTGCTATAGTTGTCAGTAGAGAGGTCTGACGGTGGAGTCAAAACTGTCAAAATTTGAAGACGGTAAGAGAGAACTATTATTAGTAGTACATCTGGTATTTTGAGAGGTAAAAGAAGAAAAATTGATGGAGAAGGACCACAACAAAGATGAGCTTTCTTATGCCCCAAAGGATATCTAAATTTAGAATGTTAATTAGACACGAATAATCACTACGCTATTCAATTCTATCTTAAGATAAAATTATAAAAATTGAATTTTTTAAGCTTAAAAAAATTATTTATAAACATTAAAACTGTGCCGAAAAATCTGCATACTTATAAATTACTTAATTAAAATTATAATTAAGTCTATTTAAATGATTGTTTAGACGTAATAAAGTTCATTAATAAACATTTAATTTTAGTTAATTAAAATTTTTTTTTCAATTTAATTAAGGTTATAAATCATTTTATAAATTGTTATAAGGATATTTAATAAGTTGTATATTTAAATTAATTATATTTAAAAAAAATACGTATGTGATATAAAAGAAGGAANCGGGTCGTGTAGCGATTGTCAGACTCCCCCTCCCGAAATAAATATTGAGCAAAACACGTTTAAATTTTATTTAAAATGATTCTCTATAAGAAAAATATTTGTAAAATAATTCTTTCGACAATTTATTTTGAAGTTTTTCCGAAGTGGTATGAAAATGCGAGAGCAAAAAATATACAAAATGGCGTCTAAAACGCATTCTTGTCAATAGTTAGTAATTCCGCCGATAGGTGTCAAACAAGTTGTAACATGTAATAATTTAAGTTTTTAATATGTTTTTTTTACTTTTTAAACACGTTTGGTATGTCTTAAAAATTTCTAACATAAAATTAGCACTAGTGGGTTGTCAAATTTAATGACCCATCTTGGGAGACTAATCGGATCAACCATAATGACAACTTGTCGCTATATCTATCATTGAAAGATCTTTTTTTCTTTCTGGCTTCTATTTCTGCAATAAATCAATGTTCTATCTCTTCCTATGAATTCTCATATTATTTATTTTGATATGTCTGTCAGAGGAAAGCAACTTCCTCAATACAGCTTCAGGGAATTGTACAATTGATGCAATCAAGGAAGAGGCATCCTCTATCATCAGATAGAAAAATATAGATCAAAGTACTAATTTTTTTCCTCTACTTTTTTTTACAAAGATAAAATTATAAATAACTTAAATTCTTGGCCGTACTCCTTTGTTTACGTTTATACAAAGGATAAAGACTTATATTAATGTTCTACATTTAAAAAAAATTTGCAGTTAACCTGTTCGAATCGGTGAAGATCGTGATTTACCTTACTAAATAGGTATTACTTACTTTAAAGTATGTTTTTTAAGGTCCAAGTAATTCCTAAAAGTTATAGATAAAAATCTTATTTGTGTATAAGACAAATGTTGTTAAGTCTAACGATCAGACATACCGTAAATCATGGAGAAGCATTCGACTTCAACTTTCTTCCTTGTAAAGAAAGAGCGTTTAGATCCTCAGATCCGGCTGCACCCTGGGTAGAAGAAAGGCTTAACCCGAGTCGTATTAGTGACCTGTCCTCTGTGGTTGGTCCTAAACCCGCTGAGTTCAATTTTTTTTTCTGTAAAGGGGCCGTTTGGGAGTGAAAGAATTATAAGACTCATGCAATATTCACAATAATTTAATAGGTTCTAGCCTATAAGCTGAAGTCCTATATGTAAAAGATATATGTCACATATAGTTTTTTTCCCCTTCTTCTTTTTCTAAGAGCAATTTAATAGTTTTGTTACATAAAAATCAAGAAAATTGTAGAAGAAAGAATGTTTTAAGAAGTGTTTCACGTAGAAAATATACGTTTAAAGTGTCGAAAGTGAAAGGCAAAACGAATGGCATCGGCAATTTTTCGATAAACTCACTCTAACTCGTTCAATATATCATCTAAATGCATTTAAAATACCGAAAATCTTCCATCTTTTATATTTAAAGATCGTAATAAATTGAATTATTTTATCAATCTGAAAATTCATTTCTTTTTATGTATAAAAATGATTTTTTAAAAAAGGAGAATCTTTTAAACAGTTTACAAACTTAAAAAAACGATGCAATTATAATAAAGTTAACACAAGGAAATATTTAGAAAGAACTCTAATACATTAGAATTATTAGAAAATTCGATTTTCGTGCTATCCCCAATGATGTCATTCATTGAATAATTAATATAAGAGTTCTAACTAAAGTAATTTATCGATTTGCTGTTCAATGACTTGTCATATACCATTTTCAGGACATCTGCTCTTCTAAAAAAACAGCATAAAAAAACCCAATTTTAAAAATAATTTCAATAAAAAATCAAGTAAAAAAATATTCTTACACACTTATTTACACAAAAATACTCACTTAAAGGCAATTAAAAAAAAACATTAAACACAATTAAACCTTTACCAATTAATTACTGTATAAGTGTCATTAAAGAAGTGTATTTTAATAAAAATTAATTTGATTATTGTTTAATTTATAAAAGAATATTTAAAGGCGACAATAAAATAAATTTTACAAATATAATTTTTTTAAAAAATTGGTAAAATTCATTCTTAAAATCGTATACGTGTTCTGCTTACATAAAACTTCAGAATGTAATCATTAATGTAAAAAATAGCTTGACATGTTAGAAGTCAACACAAATAATTAGCAAAGTGTAGAGAAATAATATATTATCTACTGTCAACAGTATCAGATAAATTAGTTATCATCTTTTATGGAAACACTTTAAAAGCTTTTTTTTTCCCTTTATCTCTCCTATTTGATGGCTACGTTCTTGTCAAATGAATCTTCTTTTCTAATTGGAAAATATGGTTTAATTGTCTGGATATATTTTTGTTTGATACAAATTAAAAATTATTAGATGTATCTTAATTTATTTCATTAACTATTAATTAATTTTGATATACGAATTTCTTCATATTAAGTATTTTTTATTATTTTTTTTAGTGGAAAATTGAAGTGAATTTCGTTTAGAAAATTGAGTTTTTTGAGTTTCTTAGTCTAAAAATACGTTTAAAAATTAATGTAAAATATAAAAAAATGCGTGTTAAGTTGAAACTGTTGAAAGAATTAAGAAGTTTTTTTAAGGTTTAGAATTAATAAAATGAATTTTTTAATAAATAAATTCGATTAATTTAAAGAGAAAAATCATTGATTATTTTCAAAATAAATTGAATTTTAGATTTCAAATTTTAGGATTTTTAAGAAAAATCTTTAAATTTAAGAAATAAATTTTAAAAATTTAATTTAAAGAAATTTTTATTTATAGAAAATAAATTAAAAGTCGAAAATAGTCAAAAGAAATTTTTAAAATATTAAAGAATAAATTTAAAAAATGATAGAAACAAAATAAGGAAGATAAATTCTAAAAAATCAACTATTACAAAGCTCTTGGAAACTATACAAAGGAGTTTTACAACATATTAAGCAACTCTCAAACAATAAAGTTTTAAGAATAAATATTACAAAACGAATTATTAAATCCATTAGTTGAACAAAAATTAAATTTCAAAATATTCACTTATAAAAATAAAATTATCCTTGATTGATTCGAGAACCAAAAAAAGGGGGGAAAGAAAGAGAGAGGAATAGAAAACACTAATCATTCCTGTCAGTAATTTCCGGTTGACTTAACGTTAACGCCCCCTTGGTCAAGACAATAGGGATGCCCCCATTGGCCCCCCGCTGTCTTTTTCGTCCCTCGTGCCAATCAAATGTCAGAATATGATTGGACTTCTAACCTATGATTAGAGAGGAGCTGTCACTGCAGATGTCCGTTTGATAATGCGCTTGCCCCGACAATACAACGATTTGATTGGATAAATGCTCGAATGAAAACGACCAATAAACGTCATGAGAAATTCGAAATCGTTAATTGGATGTGATGAATGTTAATACGGATGTTACTATAGGACGAAAGTAGTAATTAATTAATTTGAAAAAAAATTTTTAATCGGAGGATATAGTTATTATGATCATATTTATAATCCCTTATTAATGATCTAACGTTTCTTAAAATCTATCAATAAGGATTAAGGTTTATCCCTTATTAATGATTTATAATTATAGGGTTAGAAATAGGTAATATGCCTCAAGGATTACGAGTATTGTAAAAATATATTATTGTTTTCTGTGAGAAATTTTGTTGACCTATTTCGCATATTGTCATCTTCCTGGTTTAAAGTCGAGTTTGATTTAAATTTTGTTGAATGAGAATAGAAGATATGAGCTGGACCTGTAAGAGACTTTCTACTTTACAGATTTATTTATCTACTTTAAAGATTGGCCTGCAATTCTATAATACAGTTTACAGACTTCATATAAATATCGTGTATATAAACTCTGATGTATGTTCCATACATAGACATTACTATATATGTAGCATGATTTTAACTAATTGAAAATAAAATTTAATCAACCATAAGGTAGATAGCAATCTGAAGACCTAATTTTACAAGTCTTTACAATGTAGATCTAATGTAACATCATGTAAAACCATGTTATGACACGTACTGCCTTGTATGTAATAGCCGTTGTCGACTTAAATAAATTTGTAATTATATTAAATTACAAAATTAATTAGATATGAAAGTTAATGAAGCATCTTTGGCATTCATTCTTTATAGGCTATAATAAGAAACTTATAATTATAGTTTAAGTTCATTCCTTGGCATGGACTTCGCATATAAAGTAGCTCCTATGTCAACTTAATTCTAGATAATTCGGGAAAACTAGGTTATTTAGTAGACTCCTTTCTTCAATGTAAAGCCAGCAAAATCTCGTAGCGATTTTTTATTCCAGAGAAGCAAGTTCTAGCAACTAGTTAGCTCTAGAACAAGTTAATCCTGTATAGAGCCAGTTTAGTTCTACAATCGTTTTAGACTTTAATAATAGTTTCTTACAACTATCATCATCATTAAAATCCATTTTCAATGCTGCTTTCAGTCCAAAATACCTTTGTAATGTATTATGTTTTAAAAATATTTATTTTGAAGCATATTAGAACATTTCTGAACGTTCTACCTTAATATCTTCTAGAGAACCTCAGCTGTAAATCAAAATTGTATTATTTCTACTGTAGTATAGTATATATAAGTTTATAGATATTAATTGAATCTATCTGTTAATTGTCAAGTGATGCTTCAAAGTATATAAAGTACTGTATAAAATTTAACAAACATTTTCAATAGTAGGGATCTTTATGACTTCCTTATATAAATCTCTAGACAAATCAGTAATTTTGCAAATATTGTCAATAAAAAAAAAAATAGCGGAAATAGGATACTGTGAGTGTGTCAAATAAATCGGATGTTAGGATTATATCAGATAGGTTAAAAGATAGAAAAGAGCGCGATCAATATCGAATCATTCCATCGGAACTCCCAAAGGTCAGAGGGCAACCACGTGTTTTCAAATCACACGAATGTCATCCAATCGGGCATAAGTTTACTCAAAACCCTGCCCAAACTGTCAAATAACCGTCCAGGTTACTCATTCAATGGTTTGGTGTAAGGAATGTTGTATATGTCAGATTATAGTTGATTAATATCGAGATTATTTTCTAACAACATATAAATGTCTCTTTGTGTTGATGTTAACGGCGGTTTTTAAAGGTAACGGTTGCGTTTTAAATGATCCTTTTTAACCTAAAGGAAAGAAAACAGTGTTTAATTTTTACTTCCCATCGAAAAATTTTAATACAAAGAGCGGAAATTGTTAATAAAAATATTCCAAACATCATAATCACCTAAGAAACTTTGAATGGCGATTACTAAAACTGTAATTTGTAAGATTTATGAGAATAAAATTGTTCTTAGGTACAGAAAAATTGCTTAAAGAATTAAAATTAATTTATAAAAGAATGAAATATTGTTTTATAAATCACATATAAAGTTATTTAATGTTTCAAAATTCGTGTTTTAGTACACGATATGTGTTTATATATCAAAAGAAAAGTCGAATATAGGGTAAGTAAACTTCAATTTTTATTATTTAATTACTAAAAATTAATTTAATCTTAAAATTTAAAATAAATTGGTTTATCCAACATTATATTTAGTAAATTAAATTATAAAGAAATTGATTTATGAGAGTTAGCTACATACTAGGGTTTATTTCGTGTAATCCTTTTAATATAAATCAATAATTTGTAAAATAATCATTAAAATTATTTATTAAGCCGCATAAAAATTAAATTTTTAAAATATTCCTTAATCAAAGTTGAGTTNCGAAGTTGCCCCAGTCTCCCCTAAATATTGGTAAAAACTGCCAAATAAAAGTTACGAATTTTTGTATGAAATAGGAGTCTGCAAAGAATTAAATTCCGTATTAAAATTAAAACAAATTGAGCTACAATTTGAAAAAAATTGTAGACCTATAAATTTTCACTGTCGTCCGTCCGTTCGTCCGTTGTCTGTCTTTTCTTAATCTCGAGAACGGAGTTAGATGAAAGATGAGACAGACTAGATATAGAAACCGTAGGGGCAGGAGCCCCGATTAAATATATTTCGTTAATAACTATATGTTATTTCAATTCAAACATTTTCTTCTAAAAGGTGTTATATAGACAACAGGCACGATTCTATTGTTAAAGGAAAGTATGATGTACAGGGGCAAGCCACTACTAATTTTAGGTGGAGAGCATATATTTTAAATAACATCAGATTAGAATAAAATACACTCTAATGTAAAATAAATAAATAAATTCACATACTATTCTGAAAAATTAATTTTTTTTCCTTAATTTCTTCCTCACAAATTAAAGAAAAGAAGAGAGAGAGAGAGAGAGAAGGGGAGGAGAAATAGAAAAAAAAGGAAGTCAAATGACAAAAATAAGCGGCATTATTTTAGACATCAAAAGGTGTCTTTAATAAGATTTCTTATTTTTCTGATTGTACGATATAAGGTCTCCAGGTCGTCACGTATTATGTCCATCAGTCAGTTTTAAAGAATCATACTTTGAAACCTGTAGAACAGATAAAAAGAATACCTTACATCCGGCACATACATCACCCAGTCACCGTGACAAATCGGCACAGTCCTTTGTGGTAGCCATGGGATGGAACCTCATAACAAAATTAAAACGTAATTAGAGACGGTGGAACCATTGCTTTGAAAAGATTACTTCTTTACACTTAAGTATAACAGCTAATTGCTGCACCATCCATCTTCGAACCAAGAAATCACTCCTATTTCCTACTACTAACTCGTAATTGGTTTGATTAACAAGATGGCTATAGGCGAGCGAGATATTTTTTTGGACATATGTAAATTTTCTTTATTGATTTTACGTACAAAGGCTCGAATATTTACGAATTTTGCCGTGTAAACAGTTAAAAATCCTTTAAGAAACTTGATAAAAATATTCACAAAGCAATGCTTGCACGTTTATGTATGTTAACGTTAGAAAATATTTTTTTTTGCATAGATTTTCTTAAAATTTTGGCTTTTATGTGCCAAAATCGCATTTAGAATCGATCCTTGTACTATTTTCTACACATATAAATAGTATAAAAGTATGTAAAAACATTACTCTTTACGTGTATACAAGTACTAAAAAGTGTCTACCTTAAACTCTACATAACTTAACTTTATATAACATTTAAGCCATATTTAGACATTAATTTAAATTTCAATAAATATATTTTAAATTTAGAATTAATTTCTGTCACGAAATTGATTCGCTAAATTCAAAAAGGAAAGGATAATAAAGGTAATTAAATTAGTCAAGTATGCATTTAAAGCTTTGTTTTAATCGGTTACGTCTGGAACGTGACGAAAGCCTAAACGTATAGAAAATTAAATTATCTTTTGTATGTGGAATAATTAAAAATAATGCAAATTACAATTAGCATTAACACAAACCAGCTTCTGAATGTATTGCGTACGTGATGGGAAGGAAAAATGGCCTCTTTAGTTCCTATCATTGGATTATTTTACTATGAAATCTGATTAATTCTTCCTTTATATATATGATATAAATACTCAAATTTTATTTAAATATAATTAAAATAACAAATAAATCATTTTTTAATTAGAATTAATATAAAAACAATTATAAATATTGTAGTATCTAGCTTTAAGACTCGACTCTGGGGCAAAATTTAGTTCGATTCTTTTTAATAATTTAAACATTTAAAGCTACAAATATACATTTTTATGTTATTAAAATGAATAATTTTAAAATAAAAGTTATTTTCTCATAATTTTAATTGTAATAAACTCGTTATACAAGTTTTTTCTCTCATGAGAATTGAAACAATTAAGAGTTTCTTATGATATTTATGTTTTACATTAATTAATTAATTGTTTTTAAAAATATTTCTTCTGTAAATATTAAATTTTGCTTAAAATATTTATACATATTTATTATTTTATTTAATAAATGTAATTACACATTTATATTAATTAATTTAGCTGTTTATATGTATAGAAATTGTAGTAATTATTAATCTTTATTAATCATTAAAGTATGGAGTAATATATATATATATGTATATATAATTCTTAAAAAAAGATTCATTAAATAATTAATTTTTAAATTTAAATTTGAATAATCACGTGATTCTAGACGTCAAATTCGTTCGCCTCATACGTAACTCGCGCCATCTATCGTCCGAAGTGGAAAGTAAAAGCGTATGGGATCAATTAACGCTTAAAAATTTCATTTTTACACTTAAATTTATAATTTTTTAAATAATTAAAATAGTCGAAAAAAATTATCAAATTAAAGATGAATATAAAACGATTTAATTCGTTGGTAAAATATATAATTTTAAGCTTTAAATAATGTATAAAGTGTGGTTTTTTTTCCATCACTCCTAAGTTTAGACCTCCCTTAAAGTAATAATTCATAAAAATTATACTATAATTAAGCAGTGTAAAAAAATAGGAAGGAATTTAATAATAATAAAAAAAATTAAGTTGTAAGATAAATAAATTATAACAATTTAATTACAATAAACGAGTGTGATTATATTTGATGATATAAGGTACAGAGTGCCTTATTAAGGTATCAATAGAGATTGAAATATATAGAAGTTGACAGCAGAGGATAGGGAAGATCAGGGGAAGGAAAAAAAAAAAGATCTTCCACAAATTAATGAGAGAGAAAGTAGAAAAAAAATTTCTTAGAGAGAATCTGTAGAAAAAATCCTTCAACTAATCCACTAACACGTCACTTTTTTAGCGATTAATTGCTTGGATTAACTGGGTAGTTGCCTTATCTTTACTTTGTGTAAGGTTTTGTCTTACGTCCTCACTTTTTATCTCAAAAAAGTTACATACTTTAGAAGGATTTAGCGATTATTGAGGCTTGGAAAAACTCGTGTAATAATTAATATACTTAACGATAGTTGAATAGATTTAGTTAATTTATTTTTTACTTTTTCGTAAATATTCTATTTAGAAAAACGGTAATTTTGTACCCTTTTTTCGTATATATACAGCCTTTTTTTTAAATGTATAATTTATATTTTAAGATAATTTAAAATCGAAATTTTAATTCGTGTAAAGGGTTTACTCGTTAGAAAGTCTTTAAAATATAGCAAAATTAATTAAGTTTTATTGTTGCTTCTTATGCCATTTTATTAAAGTTGACCCAATATATTAAAAAATTTATAATTAATATTTATATATGCAAAAAAATATAAGTGAAATAGTTTCTTTTTTGTATAGTTTGCCTTATTGAGTACATTTATTGTGCATAAATTAAAATTTTAAACTGAATTAAATACTCTAGAGTATAGTTAAAGAGTTTTATATAATGTAACATTAATTAGTTTAAGTTATAACATTGTAAATGACATTTTTATAAGCTTTAAAGTGTATTAAAAACCAATTTTTATATATATATTTTAGTGTTTTAATATAGTTTTATAAGTGACTTGTATATGAGTATGAATAAGAATGTAGAGAATATATACAACAAGTTATATCTTTTATAAAACGAAGTAAAAGTCTTGACTTAAAAATAGTTAACTGTATTGATACTATAGAAGCATAATTACCTTGTCTACCGATTAAACAAAACATGAAAAATCGTGTTGTAACTACTGATCATCAGTCATCACACAGTTTTCTCATTGGTTTTTGTCTTAATGAGCACTTTTCACAGATTAATCTAAGCTCACGAAATACAAAAAAAGTTGATTATGTCTTATTAATCTATTATTATTATATTTTTTCCATGTAAATAATAATAATAAAAAAAAAAGTACTACGCGAGCTCCATTTTAATGTAAAACAAACGCAAGCATCCACTCCGGTATCTGAAAATAAATGTTAAACGTAACTTTATTTATTAAATTTATTTTAATTATATACATTTAAAAATTATCTTAATCATCTCTATTTTTCTATAAAAAATTAATTAAAATTATTAAATAATTATTTAAAAAATTAGGAGAAGTATAAGACTTTATAACTCGATAGAATGTTTGTATTAATTTTTTAAAGTGATTTCTATTAAAAAATTAAACTTAAATTAATTTAAAAAGTGGATAAGATAAAATTTATTAGTGGAAAAAAATTCCAAAAAGTGGATTTTAACAGTAAGAAGGGGACGGGATCAGCTATCAAAAACAATCAAAAAGTTAAAGATTTTGTCGTGTGTTTAAGATAAAAATTTTAAAAGTAGATTGATATTTCCTTCACATCATAAGATAAGGGACATCTGTCTCCAAAACATTGCTTAATTTTATAACTTTCCATTAAAGAAAGTGCCCGGGGATAACTTTATCTACTTATTCTCCGGTGTTAATGAGAATATTAGAAGTTTAATTGGAACTGATCACGTGCTATTATTGAAGTAAAATTAATGTCCGGAACAGGAGTGAAATAAGCTAACTTTAAATGACTAGAATATTTTCAATTCATAAATGTTTAATTTTCATGACTTAATAATAATGAATTAATACAGGATTTATGAATGTACGAGTATAGGCCTATATTATATATATATATCCTATATACCTGCATGCAGAACTTATACATTAATTCCTACATATATTAATCCTTATATAAATATCTATGCCTAAATACTACAGATAAATACCTATAAACCAGAGATTCTCAATCTTTTTCACTCAGGTACTCTTGAACTTTCTGCCTGAAGACTTGTAGTATTAACTGATCTTTGTCGAGTACCTCTAGGGATACGCGTACCACCAGTTGAGAAGTGCTGCTGTAAAGTTCATATCTAATTTCTGCTGCAAATGCCTGTATTGTAAGTCTGAATATTAATGCTTTTAATTAACATATATATATACATATATATATATATATATATATATGTCGTGCGTTAAGTGTCTGTAAGTAAAGCCTACATAATAATGGGGTAGTGTTTATGTATAAAACTAGCCCATAAAATAATGTGTATATGAGAAGCCTTACATTAAAACTTATACATGAAATCTGTATCCACTTGCCTACGAATAAACAGAAGTAAACTAGTAAACATATCAGTATTAAAGTAAGGGAATTTATTAATAGATAAGATCAGCATCTCTGAACTCAATTAATAATAACTTAATCAATCATAAAACTATATTAAAATTGAGAATGTATTAGGATTTTCAATTATAAAATTCACTGTATTTACTTGATATTAGTTAATTTATCTTTATAGGTTTGTATTATTATATATTATCAACAAAAATTGGCCCTAGAGCCCGAGACCCCTATTTTGGCCCCCATTTCGAAGACCCCGTTTACACAAATAACAAATAATTAAAGTAGAAAAATAATCTAGTAAAAATATTAGCCAGTAGCCAAAGTTATTTCATTATTTGGAACAAAAAATGGGCCCTTTAAAGCTCATTGGCATCGACTTCACCCCTCTCGTAGGGCATGTATTGATACAGTCCCTATCGAGCTCACTAAATATAGGACTGCAAATATCGTTAAATTTATCCTTTCCTAGAACCTGTATCCTAGATACAGGCCTTACGAGAGCATAAATTTAACGATATTTTTCTGTATTTTCCTATAAAATTTCCTAACAGAAGCATCATCATGATATTGAGAAACCTGCAAAAGTCATCTTAACCTATCTACCATGTTATTTTTACTTTATTTATCATAATATTATCTCGAAAATAATTTTGAAACACGATAATATCGTAAACATGTTACGTAAATTTATATTTTATATATGAAATTAATTCCGAACAAATTATCAAGGCCGACTTGAGTAACAATATGATAAAAGTTTACATACATTTAAATGTATTACATTAAAAAATTAATATCTCTAATAAATATTAATTATAATTATTTATTTTTAATTATTATAAGCATTGTCAGGACGAAAAGTAATAAGAACAAACATTAAAATGAAAATCATATTTAAAGTTTGGTTATTTTAAAGCTTGCCATTGTTATGTTTATCACGAAGTGTCAAGGGGATGAAATTAGGGAGAAGAGTGGGGTGTCCAGGTTTCATGTTAGCGTATATTTTCCTCGGGGTCCTAGAAAGTAACTATGAAAAATTTGGTGAAGATCGGTTAAAGAGTTTAGAAGAAACGTACAGACACGCAAACAGACGTTTTGTTTTATATATTTTTTTAAGAAAGAAACAACACATTTTTATACTAATTAAAGTAAAAATCACATTATAAAATAATAAAAAAGTAAGTTTTTAGGAAAATAAGATTAAATTTTTAATATTATTTTAATTATTATACATTTTTAAAGTTTAAATATACTTTTTATTTATTAATTTAAGTTTAAAAAAAAAACACATTTTAAACTGTTTTAAAATATGATTTTTAACATAAAAATTATTAAAAATTTATTTAAATATAAAAAATTAAAATAAATTCTAAAAAATAGCGTAAATTAGCACAAAAAAATCTTTAAAATGACGTCAAAAATGAGTATTTTTAAACGAAATAACATTTTTTACAGTATTTTTTTAAGCTAAATAATACTTTTTTATACATTAATTTATGTAAAAATCACACTTTAAAACTATTTTTTTGAAAAAATAACATATATATATATATTTTTTTTTAAATATTAATTTAAGTAAAGATCAGTAGAAAGAAATATTGCTTCGTGATATTTGTCACGAACAAACGTCACGAACAAACTCAATTTATTAACTTGCTTACTCAGAAAGAGTTGAATAGACTACTCCCTGATACAGTTTATATACATATATATATATTATATTATTTTATTTTATTTTTATTATTCATTAATATAAAAATATATGATTGTACTTGACTCGAGTTCCGTTTCGGTTTCGATAATGATTTTAAATAGGGTAAGAGCCAGTAAAAATAATTTTGACATTTTTGACATTCTAACATCAATAATGCTAATTCGTAAAGTGATATGTGGTTGGTTAAATGCGACAATAATTGATGACGGTTATTTCAAATTTTAACCAATAAATGACACTTATTTTTATTTTTTTTTTTTAAATAATAAATTTTCTGTAATTGAAATGTATTTAAATTGATTTCTTTTTTAACTGTAATTGATAAGCTCTATAGAAAATTATAATGTAAAATACTTTATAAATTCGCGTTTTTTAAAATTAAATTTTATGAAATTTTCGTGATTTTTATTGATTTTAAAAACATTAAAAGTTTGAAATTTCAAATTGATTTTGATGATTTTAATGAAAATTACTTTAAAATATAATTTTAAATCAACAATATAATACACTCGGACATCCAATAACAATCACCTTCCAATAACGGCCACCTCTAAACAGAGGACACTTTTTCATGATTTTTTTAATATAGGCTATATATATAGCAAATTTGCATACAAAATAACCTCCAAACAACGGCCATTTTTATGTTTCTAACAATTATGGCCGTTATTCAGAGGTTTGACTGTATATAGAAATAGGCCTAATATATATTTTAATACAGTATATGTTAGTGTTGCCACCTTTTCANTTGCAATTTATAATCATTATTTACGAATATTTTAATTATTTTCTATTGCAACTTCGTAAAAAATTAAAGATTTTTCTTGTAATTTATATAGAAAATTATTTTGAAATTTTATGTAATTTTGTTTTATAGAAAATTAGAAATTAAATAAAATTAAAATAAATGCTTAGCAATAATTTATAATAAAAGAGTTATAAGTAATGGGGAGTGAAATATGTTGTTGTGGGACTTTGCCTAATGGTAAATAAAATAAATAAAAATAAAAAAATAACGCAACTTTTACAAGAAAAAAGAAATTTTAAGAACTTATCAAGCGGTAAATTGCTGTACAAAAATTAATTTTAAATGATAAATAAATGATTATGAGTTTTATCGAGAGTTAAAACTTATAATTTTCTTTATAATAAAATGGTTTTTAGACTATTATTCTCGATTGCAATCATCATAATCTTAAAGCAACAATAATGAGAAAAGGACAATGATTCAACTTAAGTAGAATTAAAGTAGCAATAAGAATAAAGAACAATAGAAAAATCTTTGAATCAATCTCAAGAATTAAGATCCTACCTTCGATACCATTGTAATTGTTTATGCTGTTAACGTTAATGTTGCGTTCTAAATCTCTTTTCTCCTCCTCAAAAAATTCAATTACTCAATTAAAAATAGAATAAAAACATAATAAATTTTTTAAAAAATTTTAAATTTAAGAAGATTTTAACCATTTTAATGATGAGTTTTTTTTTAGCTTATTTAAAGCTTAAATTGGGCAGAAAACTATTCAATTTATAGCTTCAAACAACTTATAAAAATCATTAAGTTATAAAAAATATAAGCTAAAAATTATATTATTTTTTAATTTATTAAAATAAAAACATTCTAAATATTATAATAATTAAAAAAGTAATCATTTTTGTTGAATACTTTTTATAATAATAGCGCCTGAAAGAGGAGCATTTTCATGACATTGCTACATTAGTTTAAGTATCCGAACTTGATAATGGTTAAGTAATTTTAAGAAATTAAACTGAGGAGGAAAAAAAAGGAGTTTAGAATTTATATTATTATAAAAATCTTCAAGCGAAACGAAATATTAAAATGCCTAATTTTCGTCATCGAAGTGTATAGCCCGAGGTTGTAGCAGGAATACAACTCTCAGAATAAGCGATGGTTAAACACGCAATGCTCAAAAGAAAATTGGTTCGAAGAACTTTATGAATCCATAATTATCTTTAAAGTAGAATTCTTCAGACATTCCCGTGTAATTTATTAAAGTCTAGTGTAAACACGAGTTAATTTCTTTTTTAAAAATTGCTAGTAGACTATAGAGAATCATCAATTCTCTTCCCATTTTTACCCTTATTTTTGGGTGGATACACGAATAAAAAGCTGTAAAAATAAATCGTTGAGATAAACTAAAAATCAAAACTATAATTAAAACTCATTTAATATAATTATATATATTTTTTAAAAGTAAGTTTAAACACTTTACTCCCCGTACACATGTAATGATCCCCTTTTTCGTTCTTTGTAACAAATTTTATTACCTTTCGTCCACTCCCTATTCTGTAAGAAGTAATAAATCATTGAGTTGATCATAAGCTCCTGATTTTTACAACTGACATAAAAATAAGGTAAAAATCTATTTGGTAAGAAGACAGACTTGAAATTTCACTTCAGACAATACGGGGTATTTTTGGCTCCTACTTTCTAAACCCCTAAGGCCTTAGCAAGTTTATAGCTGCTCAACGACACATACAATGCTGTAGACAAGATAAGAATTCTCAGGTGAGTGTTTTACTAAGTTAAAAGTTTGTTTCAAATATTAAATATCCTATCGTCAATGCTTTATTTGTCATATAAAGTGTATGGTCTCACGCGTACTGGTAGCATCTACAATGCGAATAAATCAGTTAAACAACAATTAATCGCTTTAATTACAATTACGTTGAATAATTAATAATTGTAATTTATAAATTTTTATCTTTATTTAATGTACTGTACTTAATAACAATTTTAATTAAATGCATTCAACATTAATTAGAAATTATGAAGTTATTCCATGATCTCTCTAAGCGGCTCCAAGCTAAATTCTATATTAGCCTTGTTATATATACAAGAATTATTATGGAAATTACATTTAAAATGTTTCGTGTGAAGTGAATTAATAGAAGAGGCTTATAATTAACCAGTCTTTCAAGCTTTTTTTATGTTAAGTTACATGATATTTTTATTCTTGTCCCAACCTTTAGAGATGCGATAATGTTAGGTGGGATTTACATTTTATAATTTCCTGTATACTCGATCCCTTTCTTTATATGCTAAAGTCAATGGCATAGTAATCTTTCTAATTAAGTTATGAATTCAGTTTTAGGGTCTATAGGTAAGAGAATAATATCATTATTATGCGACGGATGGATTTTTACGCGTGTTTACTTAATCTTGCAATGACACCAGTAGGCAAATGATGTGTGGTGCACACTAAAGAGGTTTCTGTTGCATTTCCCAAGAGAGTGGGTGGAGATTGGCAAGTCTCTGTGGGCGTAAACCGCAAATTCCTTCTCTTCCCAGCAGGATAATCAAGATATACTATATCAGACATCATCATCAGATTACCTTATCCTGTTCT
Source organism: Centruroides sculpturatus (assembly GCF_000671375.1). Taxonomy (NCBI): domain Eukaryota; kingdom Metazoa; phylum Arthropoda; class Arachnida; order Scorpiones; family Buthidae; genus Centruroides; species Centruroides sculpturatus. The sequence goes on along the minus strand of NW_019384392.1, from coordinate 548,931 downwards.
GATTGTAGCAACTTTGTTTAAACTAGAAAATTATTAAATGCACCACTCGATCACGAAGACTGTTTTATTTTTTTATTTTTTATGGTATTAAACTAGAATTTTAAGAAAGAAAAAAAAAACAAAGTTTAAGATCGGAATAAAAGGATAAAAACACCGTTTAAAGTGATAAGAATTTACTTAATAAAGTTAGAAGACTTTCAAGTTATCTGAAGTTAGAATCTTAGGATTATTCGTAAGGATTATCCCATTTCCATCAGCACACGACAAAATTGCATGGTGGGATATTTCACACCTGGATCGGAAGTTAGAGTAGACAGGAGGTGGGCTACAAAGATGTCTTGCGTTGACTACGGGGTTATCTGAAGTGTCATCTCCTTTCTCGATCGGATTCCATCTCGCATTGTGTTCTGACGGCTGGAAGAATGGTCTCTAAATATCGCCAGACTCTATCTACTCTCTTGGACATTCCTGTTTCTCTCTCCAATAACTTTTTTCTTTTTTTTCAGTAAGTTTTTTTTCCTTTTGTTTGTTCTTCAGGTGACAATCTTCACTTCATTGAACTTAAGTTATTTCTTTTTTGGGAACAGGTGGTCTTTTAATAAAATTGTAGGAAGTTTTACAGAAATAAATGTTAAAATATGATTTTTTTTTATGTAAAAATCACTTCAGAGGACACGTTTTTACTCCTAAAAAATATATTTTTTAAACTAGTTTCTTCAAGATTTGATAAGGTACTGTACAGTACATAATTGAGCTTTCAGTCCATTTTATGTGGCCTACATGCCTTAAAATAGCTCAAAATCTATTTTAAATTGAAAATATATTAAACAGTAAGCTTAGAAGAGTAATTTAAAATTATTAAATCCGATCCGTTCAGAATAAAATACTTTAAAAAATAATAAATTTTCAAGCAATTTTCTTGTGTTTAGTATGCACACAATCAGGTTTTTCAGAGCTATTTTCTATGGAATTAGTGTATTAAAATAGATGAAAACTTATTCTAAACTGTGACAGAATTTGTATATTAATAAATAAAAAATTTTTTCATAAAAAGAAACGTAATTTTTCATGTAAAAATATCATAATTAATAAATAAATTACATTTTCAACAACAGAGAGCAACAAATTTAATGAATTAAATATTAATTTCCTTCACACAAAACAGGTGAAAATTAAGAATCAAGTTAAATGGTTATGGTGTAACCTTACTCGAATCAGAACTGACTAAGAATTGTTTACAGAAGAATGCAAGAAAAATATCCCGCTAGACAAATATTTTAAGAGTTATTATCGAAGATAAATGCTCCTTTCTTGTCTAATTGTTTAAAGCGTGTGGCTCCATTCTTGACTTCCATTATGAGGAATATGTCTTTGTCTGTTTAACATCGTACATACCCTGGTATAAACATACCCGGTAGCGGCCTCTTCTACCATTAATATTCATTTTTGATTGTAATTAAGGAGGTAGGAAAAAGAGAGAAAGGCGCGTGTTTTCTTCCTTGTTTCTGACATTTGATTGACTTAACTAATATCCTGTCCTTGCAATTTCTTTCTTTTTTGTTCTTTATTATCTTTTTTTAACGTTTACAATTTGGCATTGTTAGTTATATTGGAATGCCCGAACTTATTATTTTTTTTTTCTGATGCGATGTTTGAAGGTGAATAAGCCTGGAGTAGCTCAGCTTTTGATCAGATTTTCAAGGTTATAAAGACTTAATTAATAGGAAAATTAACTAAAATACACGTCCTTGATGATTAAATTTATTAAACATACATTAAAATAATCTTAAATTGTGTATAAATCCTTAAAGTTTTAATGATATTTTCAGTTTAACTTGTAGCCTTGGTAAAATTACTTTACACGAGAAACCAAGCCAAATTTTATTAAAATATATTAAAATAGTCAAATTTTAAAAAGTATATTAAAGTCAAATTTTACTGAAGTAGCCAAAAATATTAAAATTTTAATACATTTTCAACTGCATCTTCAACAACGTCTACACAAACTTTTGTTATAAATTAAGTTTTAAGCTTNAAAATATATATATATATATAGCTTTTTTTTAAGTCAGAAATTTTAAAAATTAATATTTATAATAATAAAAATTCGAATAGGCCTATGTTTCATTTATAACTCATTAACTTGGCGAAACGTTTATCCTTCTGTTTCTGGCCTTTTAAGTAAATTGAATAAATGGGAGGAAACAAAATTCTAATTTAAGCTTTATGGAAATTATTCATTTATAAATTTATACAACGAAGAAAACGGGTGAAAAGGGCGAAAAAATTTAATCATATTCGTCCATTGACACCATAAAAGTAGCATTTCTAATTGCAGATAGAGTCTAAGCAATTACAAGTGTACACAGCGGGTAGTCGGAGATCGTAAAAATTACCATTCATAGAACAAAAAAGTAGGATCGAAATGACAAGAATAGCTTCAACATTCATTTGCTTCTACACAAACTTTTGTTATAAATTAAGTTTTAAGCTTTAAAAAATAAATTATTATAATCTTTAATAATATAAAGAAAGGCTAAAAATTGATTTCCGATTAAATTTCCTGATTTATATGAGGATTATTAACGTGTCTAGATTAGGTAGCAAATAAATGGGGTTGTTACACGAAGGCAACATCCACAAGATGAACAATAGAGGAATTAATATTTGTATAGGATGTTTTGACACTTTCAAGTTAAATGTGACTTTAAGGTGTGACTCCGCTTCCAACTTTCCACGACACTCCAAGGGTATTTTTATTGATAAGTTCAAAACACGCAAAGTATTTTTCTTCATTCAAAAATTTGATTTTTTCCTTAATTATTATATTATTAAGTGACGATTATAATGTCTGCTGTGATTTTCACACCTAAGTAATGTGTAAGAATGGTCTGAATCGAATTATCAAGCACTTTTTTAATTCTAAAAGCAGAATTATTGTTTAGTAAATCCCTAATTCAAATATTTGCAAACTTATTAATAAATATGGAGACACAAAGCACAAATTTTCATCAAAATAATTTATTTTAATGCACAGTTTTAATATTTAGATACAATTAATATGAATAGAAGACAATAATTTTATGGAAAATCTTATTTAATACTTATATTAATGTACAGGACGTATATAATTCCATTAACTAAGTTTCATAATTGTCATATTGTAGATAACAACCCGTATTGGCCCATATGGATCCATATGAAATTCGTATACACCTATACAGATCATAGGGGTATATATTTGAGTTTATATACACTTTTTATTTAAATAATTCGATATCTTAGCATATTATATAAGTTTAAATTACAATTTTATAGACTCATTCTTAAAATATTTTTTAAAAAATGAGTAAAAAATGAAACTTGTAAAGAGTAAAAGTACTTGTAAATAAGTTTAAATATATTTGTTTCCTGTAATAATTAATTATTTATTTCTTATTAATATTTTATTTTAATTTATTAAATGAAACATTTTACCTTAAATAACATTATAATGGAGAATAAAATAGGCTTTTTGCATAAGATCTAATCATGCTTTCTATTCTTGATTATGATTTTTCAATATAAAAATAAATTTCAATTATATTTTATTGTGAAATAAAGTCAAATTTAAAAATATAAAATAATTTTTAATATATTTTTTAATGTATAGGCCTATTCAATTTGTTACATTTCAAATTTCAAAAAAAGTTACAATTAAATATATTACAAATGTTTAATTGATTTAATTTAGTAAAATGTTTTTATTTATTAAATTATCAAATTTATTTATTTAAAAATTAAAATATATTTACGTATATTTTCCTCGGGGTCCTAGNACCTTTGTCCTTATAGACAGATTGTTAACATCCCTCGTTATTTTTCCAGAAGATATCGAAAATTATACTTTTTTTCTTATGGCGTAATGCTAGATACATTTGTGACAATGGAACTTTTTGAAAATCTTGATAGACATTTTCTACTAATAAAATTTTTTCTGAAGGTCAGCAAATACATAAAATAAAGTCGAATGTCTCAAATTAATACAGTATAGCTCTAGATCTTATAAAGATTATATAGAGCTATAAAATTTTTACATTAATAATATTTATGAAGTCTTTCAACCCATATAAGTACAGAATTAATTAATAATTAATTGCTGTGTTGTTTTAACTCATTAAAAATTAATTTATTTATAGCACTTTTGATCGGGTCTTTGCTTTCTATCGCCATTTTGTTTTTTGTTTTTTTTTTTTTTTTTGCTTTTTTTTTGTGTTTTATTTTCTTTTTAGAAGTTCTTGAATTGTTTGCTTGATTTTAGAATTTAGAATTAAAATTTCTTTAAAAATTTGGATTGAAATTTGAAGTAAAATTCGTAAAAAGATTTATTTGGAATTCTCTTCACGATTTTTAGAATTTTTTTTCAAATATTTTTGTTTTTCGTTTAAAATTTAGAATTAAATTAAATATTTTTGAATTTAAAAATTAAATTTTTTTTTGAAAATTTGATTGAAAATTTTAAGAAAATTTATTAAAAATCTAAATTTTAAATTTTTATTTTGATAATTTTTAGAATTTAAATACAAAATTTCTTCAAATATTTTAAATCTCGTTTCATTCATGTGCTGAAAATCTCATCAGAAGTTTCGGTGAAATTTTGAAACAAAACTGAAAATTTTGAAGAAATTTTCCAAATTTTATCATTTATTGTTTTCTAAATTTGAAATAATTTGATGAATTTAAAATTTAATTTTATTTTCCAGATTTCCAGAAACAATAATTTTTTTTTTTTTTTAAACAAATTCCAAAATTTCAAAAAAATTATTCGAAGAAACTTTCTAGAATATTACATATAAATTATTTTTAAAATTTTTATTTGAAAGCATTTCAAATTTTTAGAAATATTATCTGAAAATTTAAATTTTAGATCTATATTATAACGTAAAAATCTCTTTAGAAGAACCTAATTCCTGGGGGGGAGTATTAAAATTTTGTGAATTTTTTAGGGAAATTATCAAAAACAAATTAATTATAAACAAATATATCAATTCTATAAAATTTCAAAAGCATTTAAGACAATTATAGGCTAACTTACATCTAAAATGTAATTGCTAAAAGCTCTTGATAATAAACTTTAACTTGAAAGAAAGGCTTAAACAATCTAAAAAAGTGCATTTAATCAAAAAATCGAAGATATTAATCGAGTTTCTATTCTATTCTTTAGTAGATTAATGTAATAAAATAGAATTAGAATGCATTTATTTTGCATATTTGACAATTTTCTTCGCTGTTTATCTTCACAGCACATTCCTGGAAACATTATTTATCTTCGACCCTTAAGGATATTGTAGGAAGTAGTAAATGACAGAATTGAAAATATATGTGACAACTCTAGTGACTAAATTGTGCTGCCAAATGGAGATTCTAAAGAGTTATAAAGATTCAACTGATAGCATTAGTGTTTTTAAACAAATTACAGAACGTTGTTTAACGATATAATAATCTTTTTCCCAGCTCTGTAGATTGCTGAGATATCAAAATTTAATGCGTGTAAAGTTCTAGAATCAAAAATTTCTATAATTATATTTTTTGACGATTCATTATGACTAAGATACTTGTTTTTGGTAAATCTGTTATTTATGCTCCTTACAATAGAGTTATTTCTATGAATTTGCATAGATAAAATATGACGAGAAACTGAATAAGGAAATTTTTAGAATTTAAAATTAGGAATATTCTAAGAGATAAATTTCATTCAAAATTAATTTTTTTAATATTAAATATTTTATTAGAAGCTGATACCATAATTTATAATTATTTAAAATTTTAATAAAATATAATTAAATGATGAAATTTAGATAAAATAAAAGAATTTAAGTGGAATTTTAATTATTTTTGTGATAAATGATAAAAATTTCTCAATAATTTGCTGATTTTAGAAGATATCCTCGAGTTGAGATAATAGTTTTTATTGACCTAAACGGATATAGAAAACCTTTTCTAGTTCGTAAATAATCGAAGAAATTATAAATGAATTCAAAATATATATAAATTTAATTAGTTTAATTCACAAAAAAAAGTTTTTTTCATTCCTAGCATTATTTCCTCCTCTCCATTGTAGCACCTGATGAAAGGTGGTCCCGTTGGCGCCAAACCCCTCTTTTGCAAAAGAAGAGGGGAGGCCAACAATCATTCATCAGTCAAACGAAAACTTAGAAATTCTGGGAAATGTCAGTTCGATACAGCTTCATTTCCAGTCAGGTTTAGTAATATGAGAATGCATGAAGTGGAACGCGTTGTTGTTGGGTTAAAGTGCAATGAACTTCAAAAATAGCCCATTGGAGTGATAAGCTGATAAACTTGTTTCTGAATTGGTATGCATTATAAATGAAAAAAAAATTATCCTGCTTTTTGAAGTTAGAAAAGAAATTACAATCAAACAAAACACTCAATTCCCGAAGGACATGCAGAAAAAAATAGTAGATTTAAAGCTCTTGAAATAGCCTGAAGATCAGAAATGATGCTGTAAACCACAAATAATTTGCATCTAAACATAAATAAAATAATTAAAAATCTGTAAAATTGAAAATTTAGCCTATATAAAGGCTAAATTTTCAATTTTTAACGTGTTTTAAAGCGAAATTATGTAAAGTTTTAACGAAAATAAGTGGAAATCTTTAAGTTTTTACGATGATTAAAACTGAAAAATCACACCTCTTATGAAGCATAAAATTTAAAAATATTAATATTTTTGAACTTTACAACTTAAATGTACTGTTTAAAAGTTTAAAAATGTATAAAAATATAATCAAATATACATAATAAATTTATAAATGATCAAATTTTCTCATTTAACACTAAAAAAAATTCATTTTCCATTATAATAATGTAAAAAATAAAGAAAGTAAGACATAAAATAAAGAAAAAATTGAGATATTTAATTGTAAAACAATATTTCTTATGGTTTTATGAGGCGATAAAACCTTAAAAATGATATATAATCAGTATTTATCCTTAATGGAATTAGTTAAGATGCTTTAAGATAGTGACTTTATATGAGCTTGGCTACTACTAGATGCGTAAAAATGTTAAATAATGAATAAAATAACAATAAAACTAAGTTTGTTTGGTGAATAATAATGATAAAATTAGCTACGAATCGTAGTAAAACGGGTTAAATAATTAATAACCTGTTTAAAATTCGAATTTTATACACTAAAACTAAAACCTGTAAGGCGTGAATATTAGAGTATATTAACGAATGTAGCTCCATCTGTCGATAAAAATGTTTATAACACAATATTTTTTCGTCTACACCTTTCTTTGTATGTTATATACTGTATATATTTTTAAGTGTTATTTTATAATTATTAATTATTATAATTTTATTTATGATAATTTTAATATTAATTTTGATTGGATATTAATTTGACTAATGATAATTTAGCATTAGTGAGAACTTTTTGTTTTTGTCCTATCGAAATTTAGGCTTAATTAAAGTTTAATTTTCGCTTATTTTTTGGATAAATTGATATAAAAAGATTAATTTTTTTAATTATAAAACGTTTTTCTATTGTAAAAAAGTCTAAAAATATCAAATTTAAGAGTAAACTTCATTTAAAAGTGTTTACTTTTAGAATAATTTTTTAATGAATTTAAAATGTTTTTTTAGTTAAAATATAGTAAATTTGCTTATAAAATAGGAAATAAATTTAAAATTTAATATTTAATTTGATTTTTGTTACGATTTAAACTCCAAATTTTACATAATTTTGATTAAAAAAATCCGCATAAAAGAGGCCTTTAATCACTAAAAAATAGCGCTAAATATGTTAAAATATAATAAAATAAGCCTTAAATTTTGATCAAAATTTTATATTTTTTAGGATATTTAATTAACAATGCTTAATATTTAATTAAATCTTATCTAAATTCCTATTCAGGACATTGAAAATCTATATAAATAAGACTTTAAACTTCATTTTTGCTGATAGAAAATAAGCTTAAAATTAAAAATTAAAATAGAAATAAATAAAAGACTAAAATGCTAATAGATAAATAAATTTATTATTTAAATTTCCTAATATTTTAATTAAGAATTTACGTTCAAACTTTGATCCAAATTTCACACTCTTCGTCTTCTCATCAATAGAAATACACGAGAAAGAGTGGCCTAAATATAATATTAAAATGCTATGAAATATATTAAAATTGAATTAAATTCTTTTATATTATAATAAATAATCCTATTCTAAAAATAGGATCAAAATCCTGACTACTCAACAGAAATTAGGCCAAAAATTTAAGGTTAAAGTGGAACTAAATATAACATTAAAATTATATAAACTAAGCCAAAATTTACCTAATTTAACTACTATATATTTATTTATTCTAAAATCTGACCAAAATTCTGTACGAAAAGTGTGTTATAAACCGAAAATAGACTCAAAATTTAAGGTTAAAATAGGATTTAAAGGTTTAAAATAGGCCAACATTTAATTATATGTTTTTGCGCTTTCAATTAAAGATTATACTATAAAAATCTGATGAAAATTTCGTATGAAAAGTGTAATTTTCGGGGTCTTATCAATGGAAAATTAGGCCAAAATTTAAGCTTATATTTGGCCTAAACATAGCATTAAAATTCCAGGAGATAGGCCAAAATTATGTTAAAATTTCATGAAAAATTTGATAAACAACTCTTCTACGCTTCTAGCTACAGTAAAAAAAGGAAAATCAACACATCTTTACTGAAGTTCATGACAAAATTTAACAACGTTCTAAATTAATTGAAGTTTTTAAAATGATCTTCATTGAATAATATTTTATAAATTTCTTGTCATATCTCAGATTCTATCTATAAATTAAGGATGTTCACTTTTGTCTATTGCCTATAGGCAAGGGCAATAAAGTAATTTAAATAAGTTTTTATCCCGAATTTTAAGCAATTATTCTTAATAATAACTCATTAAAGATGCCTTCTTTGTTGACTTGATAAGATAATCTGATGATAAGTTAAATTTTCTCTAGAAAATCATCATTTTTAATGAGAATTTTATTAGTTAACCTACTGGTTTTTTTGGGGGTTTAAGTACTGTACATATTTTATTTTTTTTTAAAGGTTAGCTTCAAAAATACACGTTTTTAAGAGGGAATTTCCCATAAAAATGCTTGGAAATTTATAATTATAAAGTCTAAACGTTAGCCTGTTTTGATGTATAAATTAATGTTAAAAAAAATACTGCAAATGAAGGAAATTGAAGAGAAAAATCACCTACCTTCTACGACAGTAAAAACATGTTAAAATTAAATAAAATGCAAACAAATCTAGCCTAAAACTACCATTAAACAAGCTAGAAGAGGTATAATTTTACGTTATTTCTGACATGCGACAAGGGACAGAAAGGTCATAAGGTCAGCAATTCCTACACCAGAAAAGCCATTATTTGAAATATTCTCTATATCCAACCCCCCCAAAGGTTAGTATGGATGTTAAATACGAACTAATCTACAAGTTTGGGATACTTTTCACCAGCAATAATAATAATTCACAGAGAATTCGATTAATAATCTTTTCAGCATGATTCTGTTGAAGATACGACTCATTGTTGTCAACGACAGCCGCAGGGCGCCATACAGAAATCATGCTCCACCCTTTCCGAGGGGAGGGAGTCTGTAAATAAATAGATATATAGCCACTCCCCTACCTGGAAGATGTAGCCGCAGATAGGTTTATCTTGCTTTAATGAAGAAAGAATATACAAGATGCTGTCTTTTATATAAATCACCAGTTTACTAATTGTATATCCTCTTAATCTATAACCCACTATTTTCAAGAGATTTATATATGTACTGTCACGGATAGGTTTCTTTTAAGGAATTTATACATAGATTTAAATCCTTACACCTGCCCGAAATTTAAGTTTATTGGTATTTGAAGTAAATAATTACCATCAAATTTTTGGAAAATTGATTAATGTTTTCTCGATGATAAGAGAAATTTATTCAATCATCAGATTTTTGGGATGCTAAACGGAAATTTTAATGCTCCTATCAAAATTTATTTTTGGGTAGAGCAAATAATTAAATTCGTGCAATTTTTGGATACAGATTAATTAATTAAATATATAAATAAGTCCATGCAATTATCTATGTTTTTAAGTGTTAAATTTGGCAATTAACAATTGATGTCAGCTGAATTGCCAGTTAGCAAATTGGGCGATTTTATAATTTAATTTACGGTTAAAATTCGATGATGATTCGCCCCCCAAAATTAGCAAAATAATTTATTTCATATTCAAACACATTTTACAATTATAAAATTTTTTTAATGCTAATTAAATTAATTGTAATTATCAATTCTTTGAGTAGCAATTAAACTCTTGTCATTAAATTTACGTACAAACAAACTCTTTGAACAACGGCCAGTGGCTGAAACATTGAAAAATGACTGCAGTTCGTTGTTTGGAGGTTATTTTTGTCTATTTTTCTTACAAATTGGCCGTTGTTTGGAGGTTATTTTGTGTGCATTTTAGTTAAAAAGTGATTGCTATTTACAGGTGGACGTTATTAGAGGTTCATTTATCTATTTTTAAAATCTACTTTACTTGTATATTTACTCTTTTATTTATATATTTGATTATTTTACCNAAATGAAGAAATCTTTGTATTTTTAATTAACAAAGTAAAATTTGATTAATATAGATTACATTTTAAGAAATTTTCGGTGTTAGAAAGGCAAGTAATTTATTATTTATTTATTTATTTTTGTAAGGGAGTTTGTAAAAAACGATCCCAATAAAAAATTGTTTAACATAAACAATTCGCTTTATTACGTGATTAGTAGACGGAATGACCTTCAAACAATCCAAAAGATTGTCTTACATTCTTTAAAGTCATTTGGGATTCTGGATTTCCTCAAGGCCATAGCAAGGGGATCATCAATTAGGCCAATAAATAGTTTAGGAGTAAGACAAATCAAATGCCTACTTGTCACGTCTCGATGTGTTTATGAAGCTGGGTTATTTGTGAGGAGGAAAAAGAAAAATACAACATACACATACGGTTATTTAATTCTTAGATAAATGGACTATTTTGTTATAAACAATAGTATACTGGCACGAAGGCATTGCGTGATTTAAACAATACTTAATGCCTAATTAGAATTAAGATCCTGTTAAGTTCATGATGCCGTTGCGGGTTATTCTGAATAGAAAAATTAATTTATGAATACGAAATGAAGATGTTTTAACATATTTTAATGTGGATAAGCCTGTTTGGATAGTAGGTTAGACCTATATTGTGTATTATCTTATGATTCTAATCACTGATAGTGTAGATTTAAAAAAAATTATATTTTTAAAACTAATTTAAAAATTGTTACTACTTGATATAACAAGAATATTGGCCTAACTTACTACTAGTTTTGAGCATGTTTTTAACATGCTAAACTAGAATTAACCATGCTAATTTGTTGTAGATACTAACGTTTAATATCTGATAAGGCACAGATAATATTATTAATATTTATAACTCATCATTTATCATTTTTTTAAAACGATAAATCTCTCATATAGAATATATAAAATATGCCCTATTTATATAGGGTATAGGAGCCTACATTAGCCTATAAACTACACATTGGCATGTAAACATTAGCTTATAAAATTTAGCCTGTAAACTGCGCTTTATCCTGTATAAACTGTATTAAACATTTACTAATTTTAGAGACATATTTTGTGTCTTTGTTGAAATTTTATGGGTTTATTCCATTAACTTTGAGTTAGATTTTAAAAGTATTGCTTCTTTTAGAAGTTTTTGCTTTTGTTTTTTTTTTAGAAGATTCGAGTTTAAGAAACGAAAACAGCTGCCATTTTTTATGTTTTAGTTCCGAATTTATCCGCACAAGCGCTGAAGAAGGGGGAACACCTGGTATATAAACCATCTATTAAGCTGCCATCACCCACCTGGATGCAGGCATCAATTTAATATGTCTCAGATGGGTGTTGACACTTATTAAAATGAACATACCTCCCGTTTCGACAGCTATTAAAATATAAGACGTGGACATTATTGTGCAACAGATGTTCAACAATTTCCAAAACTTTTACCTATGACAGATCTGACATTAGGATTAACGCCGCTTGTCATTTAAAACTTCAATTTTATAATACACGTTTGTGTAATCCTATCACAGCTGCCATAGGATTCATGTAAATCCTCTTTTCTCTTGAATGACAGTTTTCTAATATGCATAATTTAAGATTCAACTGTGACTTTGGATTGATTCGTATTGCTACTGATAGGATTTGTCTAACAGTCTTTGTACTTTTTTTTTTTTGCTTTCATCTGCGCTTCGAATACAAATCTATAAATAACCTATTTTTTTATGTATTTTTCTGACTCTCCTTTAAAGAAAATGTTAATTTTATTGAGGTAAGATGCTCTGGTTGATGCCCTTCAGGCTTTGAACTTATTAAAGAATTTCTATAATTAGAATTGCCTTGTAAGAAAGTAAAAATCTTTTAAAATGTAATTTTGATTTCTTACGTTGAAATTTTAAGTGAAAAGTTTGAAGTTTATGTGAGGAGGGTTTAAGTTTCTGTAGTATTTACGCGACATTTGATGACATAATTCCTTTCTGAGACAGGTTTACGAGCTTGTCACATGGTTCTGTTGAGGGCCTCTGGGGTCTTGCACAGGTTATTTCGTGAAGATTTTCGGATACAAATCATAGCTTGGAACCATTTTAAATAAGAAAATAGAAGGCCAACATACAGAGGACCATCCAAAATACGAATTAATGCAGCTAGATCTAGAATGGGCCTCACGTCTTTTGTGCTAGGAAAAAAAATCTCTTGCCTTTAAAATTAATTTAGATCAGTTACTAATCACTTAAAACGAAATGATTGTCAAATATTTTGTTACAAAATGTAAAATGGCATAAAGAATTGCGAACATTATAAAAATTATTGGGTACGGCTGTACATATGTACCATTATTGTAAATGATTTGGAAGCTAACAGGTCTAGGATGCCTATAGGCTACATATTACGCTTCTGTCTTAGGCTAACACTATATAAATCATTTTCACAAATAGAGGGCTTAGTAGAGAAAAGTAGCCAGATTGTGGCTATTCAAAAAACAAGGCTCATTTCAACCAATTGTGTACTGGAAAGAATTAATTAAAGGCTGCTAGAAGAGTAGACAAAATGATGGTGATTATATACAAGACATAAATCTCTTTTGGAAGTTGGATGAGCCCGAGGCTAAACGAGATATTCTAGGAGTCGAGAACAAGCGATTAAGAAAGTGGACAGTGTGAGGTCCCCCATACGAAAGACACAATAACAAAATTATACGTTTGAAGCGAGAACTGAATTAAAATTGGTGTCAATCTGATAATGAAGTAGCTTTTAAAAGAGTTTTATTGCCTTAGGTTTTCGTGTCATTGTGTAAACAATTTTTGATTTATGGAACTATAATGGCATCAGGGGTGAGTTAGAAAACAATTTTCTTCAATGGTTCGACCTACCTTTCATTTAATTTTATCTTCTTCCTATATTGATTTCCTCTATTATTTTTCGATTGTTATTAATATTTATTCTGCTTCAGCCATTCTGCAAGCCAATTTCTTTCTCTTCGAGGAAATTTTTATTGCAAAAACACGTTTTAGAGCAAAAAAATGAAAGGATCTTTATCGATGTAAATCCTCTCTTTATGATTAAATCGAAGGATTTTGATCAAAAATTAAATTAAGTATGAAATTTCGGTTGAAGAATTAAGTTGCAAACTTAAATCCTTAATCATTTCTAGCAGATCCTTAATCATTTTAAAAGAATTAAATAAAAATCTTCTATTGAGGAGTAAAATTGCAGAATTTTGTTGAGAAATTACAGATTTTTTTTGGTCAAAAATCATGAAAAAGATCACAGTTTAAGGATTAAATAACGAATTATTATCCAAGTAATAATTACTCTTAAAAATTCAACTTCATTCAGTAAAACTTCTATCCAATATAAGCTTTTAAAGCTAATTTTCTTAGGGAGCCACTAGTTATAACTAAGCATAAAATATTAATCCAATCTTTTCAAACCTCTAAGATTGTAATTTTCGATAAGAAAAAAATTTTTTCTTCTATATTTTAATTTTTTTTTAATCGAACGAAGATTTTAATTATGTAAGCGATAGCAAGAGCAAATGTTGAATGGAAGGGAGATCATCAGAAAGCATAAAATTTGCGTGCAAAATTCAGCAGTCTCAAAGGGAATGAGAACTGTCAAAACTAACATGCGGTTATTATATATAACACAAAGCTATATTAAAGCTAATCCAGGACGAACTGAAAGGAAGGTCGGAACCACCTACCATCATACATAGAGGGTCCTTACCCCAGGGTCGATCAGCTCTGTTAGAGAAGGGCGGATAATATCAAGACTGCAGGCAATAGCTTATTAGCATTCATATAGGTCTAGTTTTAGAGGCAACTCCTTGTGTTAATTATCAGTCAGGAAGACTGGTTGGTTACTGGCAGGTCACGCACCTATTTGGCCTCGAGCTTTTACAAAAAGACTGCTGTTAAGGAAAAAAAAAGAAAAAATGAGATACATTTCTATATATTTGAGGGGAAATTTTCAATAATAGCTAAGAAAACTGGTATCTACAAAAATGCATTGTAAGAAATTCATAAATCGTTGATTTCTTGAGGAAGAAGATGATGATGAGGAATAATTTTCTGCAAAGAATTACACTGCATTTAATTTATCTAACAAGGAAAACTGCATTAAAAATCCTCCACCGTTGTTGATTTTTAATAAGAAACTTGAAAATTCCTTGAAGGAACAATGCTACTCCTTAAAAGAAATATCCTTATAATTTATTTAAATTCCTACAATTGTAATTTTTTAATAAGAAAGTCGAAAAATTCCTTGAAAGAACAACGCTATTCCTTAAAAGGAATATCCCACCTTCCTTATAACTTATTTAACTTCTTACAATTATAATTTTTAAGCAAGAAAATGAAGCAGTTTCTTCGAATGTTTATGAAAATGAGTAATTCAAATTCTCTCCAATCATTGATCTATCAACTCGTGATAATATCTCATTCGGTAGCCAATTGCCTATTTTGGTACACATATCGTGATTAATGGAAGCTCGTTGTCTTCACTGTCTATCATGTTGTAGATCTCTCTTTTTGTTTGTCATGTTTAGCTATCGATAAATTCTATAATTCAGATTTCTAGATCGTAAAGTGTCAGAGAAACACATTGCAATGGGAAATAAAATTGCCGAAGCAATAAAACATTGCTAATTTACGGTTATTTTCGAGTTTATAGATTGGTAGATTCAAAAAATTCTCTTATGAAATTTGGAACGATTTGGAAATTCAACAGCTCTTCTGTCATCCGAGTACCATAGACAACCAAGCGTTACTCGTGTCTGGTTATTATGAATGCCAAGATCGTTTGTCTATGTCTGGCTACTGGAAACTCGCCTCATTTGTTCCAGGTCAAAGCATGGAAACGGAATATAAATAGACGATCCTATAAATTTTAACATATCTCAATAACTCAACATTTCGAATATAATTAAAACTATTGAATGATCACGCTTTATACCATTTGAATATGTAATTCCATCCATAGAACTATCCACACCCCTCTTACGAGTATAAACTTTTTCTTTTAGATTACTAGAAACTGGACAAGTTTCTTATTTAATAATAATTATATATCTGCATCATAGGTTATAGTTATTTAAGCTAAGAATTGATGTTCTCTTTTATTAGTTTACATGTAGTTCATTTGCAAAATATTTGTAAAAAAAAGAAACAAATTATGATAATGACTTATAGAGAAAGATATACAGAATAGTTATAGATTTATGTCTATAACTGTGTGAATTTTTAGATAGCATATTAAAACAGTGTCAAATGAACTGCCAGATTATATCAGGCTAGAATATTATGACTACTGTTAATAATTAAATACTAAATAATTTTCCTACAGGTTTGCACTTAAACCACATTTCTTGATAAATTTAGAATACCTAAGTTAATAATTAATATTTAATTTAAAATTTCTAAATTATTTATAATTAATAAATTTATCAAGAGATGGTGGTATGACACCTACCGTTAAGCAAAATTACTTGTATTCAATTATCAATAGTAGCCATATGCTAGCCTGATATAATCCAGCATTGCAATTGGCATTTATCAAATAATTTGTATTTGCTTATTTAAACAATTAGAAAAGTCATTTCATTTAATAAATTTGCCTTTTTTCTTTTATTTTCAAAATAATATATAGTAAAAATGGACACATACCAGTTATAAAATGTTGGGAACATTTCAACAAACTATTCAATAATTTTAATGTTTTGTTGGTTATAGCAGTTCATGAAATTATATAAATTTTATCTATAAAAAAATTNTAAACTTTTTCTTTTAGATTACTAATAAAAATGCTTATTTTTTTTTAAAAAAAAAGAAAATAAACTATTTTCTCATTAAATTTAGTTAATTCTGGAGGCAAGACGCCTTTACAAATTGTAGTATTTTATGGCTAACACAGCGGAGTGCATCACCTTTTTTTTTTCTTTAAAAAATAAGGAATTATGGAGTACTAAAGGAGCACTCGACTTCTTTGCTGTAGGCAATACAATCATCAGGGTTCTCGACGGGACGTCTACAAACAATAAGTCCCTTCAGATGCAATAATTGTACAACAACGTGGACCATTAAGAGGCGTGGATTGTCCAAGGTCGAAAAACCCCACCAACCGTATGTGATGTACTGACAGGTTCCTTATTGTTTGGGGAAAATAGGCAAGGTGACAGCCTCCGACAACGCTTGGCCCAATCTAAAATGGCAGCGAGAGTCTAATAGCCCTGTTAGGAAAGTCGAGTAATATTTCATCCCTGGATCCTGTCAGGTGTACCATCCCCGGCCAGAGGCATTTGCTGGGACATCGCCTTCAACCGACATACATTTTTTGGCTGTTTTATAACCAAACCCCAAAAAATACATCCATTAAATATGGTAAGTTCCTTCTTCCTTTACGTTTTCACGCTTACCAACTCGTATCAGAGCCTACTTCCAAATGATAAAAATCGTATGTAAATCGAATTATCTGTCAAAATTTTAAATATTATTCCATCTTTATCTTCTCTATTTTTACTTTTCTACTTAAATTCTTTAATATTTTTTACCATTTAAGAAGAATATAACTGAATTTTCTACTGTGTATACCTTAACTCTAACGCTTATATACTGTATATATATATGTAACTTTACATAATTCTATGTAAATTATATATGATTATTTTAAGAAAAAATTAATCTTGAATTAATTAAATATAATCCAAAGTATAATTTAAGTAAATTTTAATTCAAATTATTCTAAAATAATTCGAGATAATTCAATGTTTACTTCGTGTAGTAAACTTCATTCTAGTCTATGTGACAAAGAATGTAAGGCCTTCTATTGTGTTTTGTCTTGGTATTAAGGTTTATTGCTTTTAAATAATTAATTATTTATAAATTTAATTTAAAGAATAATTAAAAATTCGTTTCGGATTTACTTCCCATTTATCCAAATCTAATTAATTTGAACGACATTATCTATAGGCCTATTATTATTATTATTAGACTATTCATAGCATCATACACTTATATATATATATACACTTTATATATTCTATAATATATATAAATTCACTAATTTTATTAATTAAATCTTTATAAATTTACCAAAATATAGGCCTATAATAAAACCGAGAGAAAGTTGTAACCTCGTTATGTGACTTGTTTATCTAATTGTGACTTTCAATATATAAGTTTGGGAATTAATTTTAAAAATATTAAAAGAAATTCTTTTTAAACTTTCTAAAAATTTACTAAATTTATTATTATAAGTTTCATATAATTATAAAATTAAATAAAATAAACATTAATAATATAATATTATAGATTCGAAGATTCGATCAAACTAAAGGACAATTTCAGATTTAATTTAAAAAATAATAATTATAAAATTATTATTTTATTCATTTAATTTACATTTTTTAATAAAATTTTAAGAAAATAATTTACTTTATTTCCGTTTTCTGCTCATTAAAACTATATACAATTAGCGAGTTAAGTTACAATATAAATTAGGAACGTCATTTATATTAATATTAGACTTGGAATTATTTTATTTAATTTTTAATTATTTTCTAAACATAATTTTGAGTTTTTAACCCTTCTTTATTTTCTATAGTTCTTATATTTTTGGTAACTTTTACCTTTAAATATAAGGTAAATATAGGAAGGATGCCGCGATGGAAAAACAGCTATTTTTAATACAAAATATCCGTTTTAAATTCTAAAAAATAAAAGAAAATAATAAATATTTAAACCAAATTTACATTATTTAATTAATTTAAATTAATATTAAGGCGATTTTATAGAAAGCTGTATATAATTTTGCTATGTTACACTCGGTATAAGAGAGAAATTCACTTACATAAACGGTTAATTTAGTATATTTTATACTTTCTAAATAGGCCTATATAGAAAAAATATTTTAATTTATCTTACTGATTTAAAAATAATAAAATTTATAAAGTTTAAATGATCTTTTCTTTCATAAAATCATGATTTACTTGTCTTCAACTGGCTAGTGAGTTGCCGACTTTACCGTAAGATAAACACGGCCCATGTTAATTTAAGGAAGAGAAAAAACATATTTTATAATAAAATTAAATATTATATAATAATTATACACTTTATTAATATAATTATGATATTTAGAACATATATTATTTGTTAAAATCACTCGTTAAATGGTCACGAAAGTTTTATTTTTTCACGAAATTTTCTGTTAGAAACAAGCTACTTTGTAAATATTTCGAACATTTTATTGTAATTAATTAGATTATCTTGTTAAATTTCGTGATTATAACGCTCAAAATATAACTTTTATATCTCTCTCTTCATTTAGCATCTCCTCCACATCTCAGCATCTTAGCATCTTTTCTTTATCCAAGAAATTTGTTATTCGTTTGAGCGAAAGTTAAATAATTATGATTAATTTTAATAGTAATTAAAAATTTATTTATCTAATAATTCTTATCCAATAATCTTTATTCTTTCCTCATTAAAAATTTCGTAAATTAACCTACAAAATCCAACTTTATTATCGTTGTACGCGCTTGTAACTAGCTCCTTTATTTAGCAAAACTTAACAAAATTTTAATGAAATTTCAATTTGAAAAAGTCACCCAAATGTTCTAAATCTAATAAATTAAATAAATTCACAAATAAATTAATAATATTATTAAAAATATACAAAATTATCTCATTAATTAACATTGAAAGTTGATCTAAGTTACTATTCAATTCTACATTAAACCATAAAAAAATTTAAATTTTATAAGTTAGGAACTTTTATATACATATAAAAATCAATATTTTATATATTTTTACATATAAAATAATTAAAATATTTATTATAATCTTTATTTTTAAGACCGTATACAGAAAAACATAATTAATTACCTTAAAAATCTCTTAATCTTATTTAATAAATAAAAAATTAAATTTAAGGCTATTTAATAATTAAACTGATAAAATAATTAACTTAATTTCATTTAATATGAAATTATTACAATTAAAATAAGACTAAAATAGAGAATATTATCTTAAAAAAATACCTAATATTTATAATTATATAGTTTTTAGATAGTTTAGGACTTACTTTCAGACACACAGAACATACCTTTAGGCGCACAGACTTATTGTTACTCTACCTATATTTAGCCTGTTAGTTAGAGGTGGTCCTGTCAATCGATAATCTGTAAATTCAAGGCATCGAGATGTTTTAATAAATTCAATTTTATATAAAATAAGTAGAAAAAAAACACTGGAATAGGACTTTTTGTTGGACTTTTATCTGATTATAACTATATAAAAGCTTAAAATATTATATAATTTACAAGATTTATTTATAAAAGATATGATTTTTTAGCCTTCTCTTATACAGGATTTCAATTTATTGTAGTTAAATGTAATTTACTGTTAATTAACCGAAATTATAAATTAATTATTAATAATAAGTGATATTAGAAGCTTATAAATTCCTTATTATTTATAATAAATTTAGTTTAAATTGTGTATATTATATAACTACAGTAATATTACTTTATATTGTACTGTAAATATACAGTAAAGCTGTTATACAGTATATAACTTATTTGTTAAAGATGTAAACTATTATACAGCTTACATCTATAACGAAATTAGCTTATAATTTAGTTTATATTATAAACACACAGTAAAGTTAGTATACTTTATTATACAGTCGAACCTCTAAACAACGACCACTGACGGGAAGATAAAACTGGCCGTTGTTTGGAGGTTATTTTGTTTTATTTTTCTTCACAGAAATGGCCTCCGTCTGTAATTTTAATGCATATATGCCTCATATTCTTAAGTTTACACTATAAATTATTGCTTAAAATAAAGCTTCATTAAGGGGTTTATTATGTAATTCAGATAGCGACCATGTATAATAGTCATGTATAAATATTTTCTGGGAATGATATCAAAACATGTAGAATTACTATGATGTAACATGCATAATAAAGGATGCGATTCATCATTGTTTTCTATACTTTCGAAAAAATATATATTGATACACCCATTTATAAGTTACAAAATAATATTAACGTAGTAGAACTTTGTTTTAAACCTAAAAAACTTTTAAAATATTCGTTTTTTTTAAAGTAAAATAAACAAAAATCCCGCATATTAATTACTAAAATTGATAATCAATTTTCGACTTTTTTGACTAAAAATTCGTGATTTAAATGAAGAAATCTTTGTATTTTTAATTAACAAAGTAAAATTTGATTAATATAGATTACATTTTAAGAAATTTTCGGTGTTAGAAAGGCAAGTAATTTATTATTTATTTATTTATTTTTGTAAGGGAGTTTGTAAAAAACGATCCCAATAAAAAATTGTTTAACATAAACAATTCGCTTTATTACGTGATTAGTAGACGGAATGACCTTCAAACAATCCAAAAGATTGTCTTACATTCTTTAAAGTCATTTGGGATTCTGGATTTCCTCAAGGCCATAGCAAGGGGATCATCAATTAGGCCAATAAATAGTTTAGGAGTAAGACAAATCAAATGCCTACTTGTCACGTCTCGATGTGTTTATGAAGCTGGGTTATTTGTGAGGAGGAAAAAGAAAAATACAACATACACACACGGTTATTTAATTCTTAGATAAATGGACTATTTTGTTATAAACAATAGTATACTGGCACGAAGGCATTGCGTGATTTAAACAATACTTAATGCCTAATTAGAATTAAGATCCTGTTAAGTTCATGATGCCGTTGCGGGTTATTCTGAATAGAAAAATTAATTTATGAATACGAAATGAAGATGTTTTAACATATTTTAATGTGGATAAGCCTGTTTGGATAGTAGGTTAGACCTATATTGTGTATTATCTTATGATTCTAATCACTGATAGTGTAGATTTAAAAAAAAAATATTCTCTTTAATATTTTATTTAATGATAGAATATTCAATTCTTTGAATATCTATTCATAAATATTCTTTAGATCTAGGAAGAAAAAATTTCTAAATACTTTCCTGTTATAAGTTACAACTTACGTAAGTTCTTTTGTGGGTTAGATGCTAATTGCGTGCATATTCTCGAGAAGATAAGGCTAATTTGCATAAATAAAATGAAAATATAGAAATATTATATAATTCTGGGCGTTTAGGCCTCATATATAAACTAATTTTATTAATATATCAAATGATTTTAACTTAGTTTAAAGGCCTACTAAGTTGTAAGTTGGAGATTTTATAAGCATAGTTTAGACCCTGTACAGATAAATTTTCAATATTTTACACATAAATTAACATAGTAGACAACATAGAAATGATAAATTTATACGTATAAGTTAATTTATTTAATTATAGTAAATAAATTCGTTTAAGGCTTTAATTTAAGCGCTCATCATTCAACTTTTTCAAGTGATAGTGAATTTATCTATCTAAAGAGACGTTTATCACAGATAATAATATCAAGAAGTATATCAATTTTCATTCTACATCACACTCGCAATTTACACATAAATTTATTTATAGGCCCGTAAAGTTTGAAGATCGGAAAAATTCTTCAACGATCGTGTAGCAGTAACTTACCTTCTAAACTAGATAAACACTCGGTGTAAAGCGATAAAACGAGTTTAAATCGATAATTTATCAATATTAAAATGAGAAAAGAGGGGAAAAAATAGTGTTATATACGACAAAAAATGTATACAAAAGTAGCAGTTACACGTCTAGGCCTACACACGTAACAACAAATTGGACAACTTATCACACGGATACTATTTAATTATTGGGTTGTAAAGTGATTTATGTACGAACTAAATGATTTTAATTCATCACTCGACTAAACTACACTCGAATTTAAGTAGAGAATCCACCAATCTACTCTATCATTTCTCTTATGTATGTGGATGCGGAAAAGATAAACACAGTAAGAAAAGCAGGTGTTTTTTTAGGGGGTTTTTCTGTTTTCATATGTTAACCCCTAGACAGTTAGGTCCAGAAAGGAACCGTGACTTGACGGTTAACCCTAAACCGGTGTTTAATCACTGGTTCTCTATCAACTTCCATCTGAACGCCCAACATTTCTATCCGGGGCATCTGCCCTCGTAAACACTATTCTTTCCACCTCTGGACTCGAAACCTTCAATTATGTATCATCTATGAACCAGTTCACGAAAGTTAAACTTTGGAGGATATTCTGAAAATGTAGGGTGAATTTTTTTCTTTAATTTATATATATATATACAATACAATTTAATTCCAAAATATGTCTAGTATAACTCACTTTTTACATCTATGTTATCAGCTCTCAAACTAGATTTTTTTAAAAGAAATTTTTAATATAAATATTATTATAATTAAGATTAATATTCTTAATTAATAATTCTTAAGAATTTAACTTAAATAACTTAACATTCGTTACGTTTATCTAACTTATTAACTAATTAAAAACTGCTTTAATATTCTTATTTAAGGTATGATCTTAAAACTAACCTTTCGGGTGACCTTTTCCCTATAAAAACAAGATGTTTTAGGTAAATAAATGTAAAATTATAATAAGAAAGCGCAAAAATTCACCCTTGTTTCAGGATTTATCAGAAATTTTGCGCCTTTTTAAAGAATTTCTTTGACTTTTAAACTTAAGATTCTACTAAATTACCCCACAGGATACCTTAAAAAAATCATTACAACGCTCGAAAAAACTCTGCAGCATCCGGAAAAATCAGAAAAAATGCATCGTCAGAAATGTATTTTTATATAAAAGTTTAAAAAAAAGCAAATATACAATAAAATTTCAAAAGAATTTTATTTTTTGACAAAAAAAGGGCATTTATTGTTAGAACAGAGCAGGTGTCCAAAAAGTCAAAGCAGGGAGAAAGGGGCTGGGGAGAAGGGGGAAGGAAAATCAAATTGACTAGTGTGTTACTATGGTAACAGCTGAACACATCAGACAGTGTTTCAGGTACGTGATAGAATAAAAATATAATATCCTAAACACCCACATATCCCATTAAGCCTTATTGGTATGGTATAATTGTATCATCAGATATTTGACTGTCATCTGCAAAGGGTGTATCTCCCAAAGACACTTCATTATATAGTATTATGTATTAAGATGATTATGCAGCTACTCCATGAATGGATATGGAAATTTCTACTTATATTTTTTTTACCTAAAAATAAAATTTTCTTCACATTTATTTCTAATTTTAACTCTTCAAATAAGTGGATGTAAAACTTATCTTTGTACTGTATATTTAAATGTATATAAAATTTAAAAAATTAATTAATTTTAAGTTTTTATAAATATATTTCTAATGTGTTTTACTTAAATATTTCTCTTGTTTTTGATGAATATTTTCAGTGAAAGTTGAGGAGAAAAAGTTAACTTTGATGAAAAGGATTGAAAAAAAACTGAAGATTTTCGTGATAAATTCGAATGTTTAAATGTAATAAATACACGTTTTAATTGGGAAGATATAAATAAAGGGTTTAAGTTAAGATTTATGTAGATTTAAGTAATAAATGTATTTTTTAAAAAATAGTTTGTAATATTGGCACGAGATGGCAGCATCTGTCGATCGCATTTACTTCCCACACAATCACTAAAACGATTATTTAAATAATTTATCTTTAATAAAATTTAATTTAAATAACATTAAAATATACAAAAACAATTAAAAAATATAAAAAAATTTTTTAAATAAAATAAAATAAAAAAAAAAGGAATTTTTTTTACAAATCTCACCCCTACAAACAAGCTTCCGTATTAAAAAATGACAAAGAAATTAAATTATTATTATTATTTTTTTTTAAAATTAGGAAATTATATTTTATAAGTAAAGAATTTTTGCGCAAGGATATATTCAGTTGGAAAGTCACGTAAAGTGTTTATGATTTGCGTGCCACGTCACAATGTTTAAAAATAACATTCGAGCTTCAACTCTCATTGTCGACAACGCCCCCAGTCAATAATTGAAGAGAAAACTTCAGTCGACAGATGAAGAAAAAAATATATAAAAATTCAAGAAAAAAAAAGGAACCGAATTGCTCGGATCTAGTTATAGAAAAATAGATGAACACTTAAAACGGAAAGGTATAAAGCACCCCTTTTTATAAATAGATTGATTGGTTGGTGTCTTTCCAACTCAATTTCTACAAGACAACTCAATACCAACGTATGACATTTCGTGATATTTCACTCATTGTCACGATATATTTATATACACGTATGTATATATACACTGTATAATGCAATTAAACTGTATTTTAAATCCGTTTACACCCCTCTAAAATGCCCTACATTAATTATTATTTTATAGCAATTTAATTGTTTAATTTACACTTAAACTAAGTGTCATATAAGTATAGCCTATATATACACTGTATAATGCTTCTAACACAATTAAACTGTATTTTAAATCCGTTTACTCTCTCTAAAATGACCGTACTAATTATTATTATTATTATTTTATAACAATTTAATTGATTAATTTACACTTAAAAATTAGAAGTGTTTGGTTCTTTAGTTTGTTAATATGGGAATTTATGTTCTAGTGCGGGACAATCTCTCTTATTTTTCGTTATAGAGTATGGAATTTCGCAGTTAATTTACTATTTTAAACTCAATTTTCTTTAAAATAATCAAAATTAATTGTATTTAAGTTGTTTTAATTGTTTTATACGACGTAAATGATTTATTATTTATTTTAATGGTGTTGTCTGTCTATCACGCTCTATTCTTAAAGGCCTTTTCGTTAAGTAAAAAATAAAAATGTAGTTGTGTTATATTATTTATTTATAATTAAATAAAAATTGTTTCGTATTTATGCTTTAAAAACCACATACAATACGTTTTTAACAAAATAAGCAAGGTTTAAGAAGTAAAGTGACGTGAACGTGTCGCGTAGCGTGGCATAGTCTTTCGACGCGCCGCATATGAAATCCGTGAAATCACACTTTAAAAAAGAGTCAAATATTAAATAATANAAATATTTTTTTTCGCTGAATAAAAGCTGAATTAGCATTAAATAATTATTCACTACTATAAATAGATTAATACTGTACAAGCTTTAAGGAATACATCCTGACAGATACCGTGGCGCCATCTGTTAACGTTCAGAGTAAATATTAAAAATATTACAGTTCCATTAATTATCAAACATAATTAACATTATTAAATTAATTGTATTTAATGTAGTTGTGTACTTCAATTAAAAGAAGTTAAATACATTTTAAAATATACTAAATTTTTAAAATAAATTATTAAAATAAAAAATATATACGGTATTTAATCACAGAAAATTGTATATAAACATTTTATATTTTAATAAAAACTATATGCAAAAATTAGTAAATTATCTTTAAAATGTAATTTTATAAATAAGAATTGTAATAAAAATAAAACTCCAAAACACATACTCAAATCTTCAACTTATATAAATATTTTTCTTTTTTATGAATTATTTCTTTATTCTTATTATTAAAAAAACAGGTGTCAAGCATTAATTTTGTATGTTTGTTACTCTATAATTAAAATTTTCTCGTTATTATTATGCTATTAAATTAGCTGAGTGGCGATGTGGAAGCGTATCGTGCTTCCACTAGAAAGGTCCTGATTCAGATCTCTTAGGGAAGGACTGACTCATCACTGTCTTTGAGTAATTAAAACAAGGAAAAACAATAAAAAGTTTCTTTTTTTCAGTTTAAAAAAGAATAAAATAACATTAAATCAACAAAATGGCAAAAGTCAAACTCCTGTTTAATTATTACTGTATCTCACAATTTAATAAATAAATATGATATATTCCTCTTTTTTCTTTCATATTCATATACATATAGAACTGAGAATAGAAATTTGTTGTTTTTAAATATAAAAATACATTAGATAGATTTCAAAGTAATTAATTTTTCTCAATCTTGCAATTTGGAAACTGAGTGACTGTGCTATTGATGTATTCCACACTTTCTTCAATAGAAATGGCTTTAAAAGTTGATGACAATCCTAATTTCAGTGGTTTATTTTTTCCTTTAAAAGTGGTCCTAATAATAAAATAATTAATTTTATAGTGAAAAGTTTATTAAAATATTATACTACAACATGTAATTAATATGTACAGATAAATACATTCATAAAGTTTAGTAAAATATATTAAAGAAATATAAAATTATTAAATTTTTGCTAGTAAATTTTAATATAGTATTTCACGCTAAATTATTCAAAATGTTATAGTTAAGAAAAATATGTCACAAATAATATCAAATGGAAGTAGGCGAATATCACTTTTCTCGAATATTGGAATATTTGTATTATTTAGTTAAATAATATACATATATATAACTATAATAGACCTCCCGATAATACACTCGGTTCTTTTTTGAACGCGCTATTTCATTTTTCTGTAAGAAATCTGCTTCTACTCAAACATTTCATGTCAGCGAGCCAATCATCCAATGTCACAAAATACAGGGTTACTGCTTAAAGTTGTAACAGGCAATATGGTAAGGTAGGGTGCAGTGAAGTAGGCGTGCAGAGCTGTAAGGTGGAATAAATAATAAAGAAATTCAAATGACAATAGTAAAGGGAAAAATACCTTTATTTGATATCTAAACAAATAAAAGTAAAGAGTGGCCAATCTCATTCTCTCGACTCGTACTCCTCTTGTTTTTATGTCTGGAGTACAGCGAAACAAACGATTTATGCTACGCCACAATGACGTGGACGGTTTTCGGCAAAGAATAATCCATGCTTCTACAGAATTGACTCCAGAAGTTTTAAGCATTGATTTCACTTGTATGCTATCAGCACTGATGAAGATTACTATGGAAACAATCCCACAAGGCATTGTTCTGGCTTGCAAGGAAAATTCCCACCTATCGAATATTTGCCACTGCCGCTTAGATTCACTGCTTTCGATAGCCAATAAAGCAATAGAACGTATCTGACGCCAGAACAATAGAATCAATCCGGTGCTCGAAAGTCCGATGGTGCATCTAATTGGTCGATGTGTTAGCTTTTCCAATTGGCTTCTTTTGCATAACCACCAACACTACCGCTTATGATGGAATAATATTCTACATTTCCGCCGAACGTTGGTAGCTATCGCCCATTGCCGCCGCTAGAAATTTGAGGAATCAAGTTTCCAACGGCAATCAACTTGTGGAATAAACTTGCAGAGTCCAGTGGAATCAAGGCTTTACTCGCAGCAGAGCAACAGTGTATCCGTTGAGTACAACTTTGCATTGGAGTAGATGGAAGACATATCGAAAACTTGTTATGATGATGTCGTATTGTTCTGCATTTGTTTAGAGATAACAAGTCAATGCATTTCTTCCCTATTATGATTGTCATTTGGATTACTTCATTGCATTACCTTACCATCTTCTCTGTACTTCGCTCTAGCATCACACTACAACCTACCTTACTATATTGTCTTATCACAAGTTTAAGCGGCATACTTAAAAATAATTTATAAAAAATAACTTCAAATAGTGTTTTAAAAAAAATATCTTGCATTATAATATTTCGAATATATAACGAACTATTCAATTATTAGGGTGACCAAACCAATGAATAACCATTATTCTTACTTTGTTCCAGTCTCCAGATTGAGAACATTTATTTCCATTACATAATAAGGGCATCTT
Source organism: Centruroides sculpturatus (assembly GCF_000671375.1). Classification (NCBI taxonomy): domain Eukaryota; kingdom Metazoa; phylum Arthropoda; class Arachnida; order Scorpiones; family Buthidae; genus Centruroides; species Centruroides sculpturatus. The sequence goes on along the minus strand of NW_019384392.1, from coordinate 520,675 downwards.
TCGCAGTAATTGTTATCAGTAGAGGTAACTTCACAAGAATTTATACGAGTATAATTTTGGCAAGAATCCTCAATACCCATAACCCTATTTATAAGTTTATCCTCCTTCTTCTTTTTCAAAAGTAATGTTATTTTACGAATGTCTCCCAAATTACGAAAACTTATCAAGAATTCCACATAAGGTCTCGAATTGTATTTGATGCCACTAAATTAAAAAATACATATATATATTTATGATACTTGTGAAATTACTGTAATAATTTATTTTCATATTATGCAATATTGAATCTAACTTACAGTTTGTAAGCGATGATATAATCGGTAGTTCTGAGAGAACCATGCAATTTAACATGTAATTCATCCGTGTTTCTACCATACATCCATATTTTATGAATATCACTGTTGCAAATCACCCTCACGTAATAGTGAATATCTAAATCAGACACATTTTGATTAATTTTAATACAAATTTATGATTTAGAACTAAAATATACTTACGGCAATAAGGAGAAACGGGTGCAGTTTGCATAAAAAGGTTAATAACTGAAGATTTGCTTCTTAATTTTGTACGTAAGATTTCGATTCCCAGTGAGAAACAATATGGATTGCCTCGATTACAGGCACGATTACATTTTCCTCCTTGAAAATTTTCATAGTTATCACATTCGTATCCATAAAATGGACAATCTTTATTATCGAAAGAATCAATAAGATACAGGAAAGCTCGATTATGATTACAATAAACTGAAGCTTGTAAACCTAAAAAATTATAAATTTTATATAAAAATGAATTAGTTAAATCAAGAGATTATTCACTATATTGTTTATTTTGAATGAATTTATGTTTTACTTTATAAAAAGATTCACCAGAAATGTTTATTGGATTGGAATAAAGCATTGAAACACAGAAGAATATAACTGATTACAAATAAAACCATAATTCTGAGGTTTTATATCTCAAGTTTTAGTAGTCTAGAACCTTAATAATTCTAGAGTGATAAGTTTTGAGGAAGGTAAAATTCGAGAAGAGCAAATTCTATATTAAATTAAAACATTTTAAATATTTTATGGCAAATTAAGCACTTAAATCACTTTACAAAAGAAAATTCACTTACTTTCTTGAGTGATTTCTGAACGTCTCTTTCGATTACTCATTATTCTACAACCGGGTTGTTTTCTTCCCCCATTAACATGGAAAGTGATATGTCCGAATGCAAGTTTCAAATGTCCAGCTAAGTATATAATTTTAATAAAATAGATATTTGTTTTATGATAAATTAATTAATGAAAAATTAATTTTTTTATTTATAATTTCAGAAAAATTCAGAAATTTTTCTTCCAAGTTCATAAAAATCTTTATGAATTCAGGCACTTACGTGGCACATCCCACGGAAGGCCTGTTGAGATTACGATCACGATATTTGCAGAGAATATATCAAGATGTACAACAGTATTTACATGCTGATAATCTTTATATGCTGGATCTAAAGCTGCGAATGGAGCAGTCAAGATCAGGATCAATTTTTTAAACAAATTTTGATGTTACTTCAGAATCGATATTTATTTAAAATGTATTAAATTACCTAAAATTCCTCCTAATTCACCTCCAAGTCTCTTGCCAGCATAGCCACATAAATGCGCTCCAAGGCTAAATCCAATTAAGAACACTGATTTTAATGTTATACAGTAAATTTTCTGAAAATTAAGAATACATTTTAATAAATTTACAATTTAAAAAATTATAAATTACATTAAAAAAATCATCATAAAAATCACCTGAAGTAACTGAATAAATAAAGCTAAGAAACTTCCACACATTCTGGTGTTAGCACTTGCATTCATATAATTGACATCCTTCGCCGCTTTTCCCCAATTCATAACAATAACATTACAATTTTCATAGTCTAATAATTTATTTTTTAATGTCTAGAATATATATTTTAAAAATCGGATTAAATAATAATAATAATAATTTAAAAAAGATTCAGATAAATGCTCACCTGCACCCATACCAAACTCCCGTTACCAAACCATCCATGGACGATAAAATAACTAGTTTTTGATGGATCAAAATTGGAATTTTTAACGTCAGATACTTGGAAAGAATTAATTATATTCGCATTATTTCTATTTTGAGGTGTATACAAATAAAAATTTGCATCAGAGCAATAAGAGGGCGGAGTAAATGGTCGATGATTGAAATCAAAAGCAAATGGATAATCTAACGGAAAACATCCACAATCTCCTCGACAATCTTGAGGTACTATTTTATAAAATAATAAAAATCATTTTGTCTTACAGATTAATTAAAATATACAAGAAATATACTCACAAATAGCGTGGCAAATGGCACAATTCAGAACACAGAAAACCCAGAACCACATCGTGGCTGATGACTATCAAGTTACTGATATAATAATAGGTTATATATACTATATTTTTAAATATATGTAATTTTTGAGTTTCAACGTGAATAGAATAACACGTGTCCAATTATTCGGCAATATAGAAGATGATTCATTAATTAATGCTCGTTAATTATGTTATTATACCATTTCTACTATCAAATAAATACTTCTTTGTTTATTTTGTTGCAATCGGATAACGACCCCCTCCCATAGTGTTGGAATAAAAAGATCTAACGACTTTGCACACCTGTGGTTCTAATGAATGTGTTTTTGGCGTATTCAAATTATAAAATTTATATATTCAAGAGAAAAAAATTTATTCGGTAGTTATTCTGTTATATACGTATATAATAGATTTATTTGAAAGCCAATATCAAAACCACTTCAACTTTATTATCACATGTTTTAGACAAAATTACACTCCCCATGCTTTATCACCAATTATTTTAAATAATTAATATATGAAATTTTTTTTAAAACACTATATTAAAAATTACATTATAACAATTGGGTTTTTTTTTAATCTGTTATGACAAATGCTGACATTGAGATAGAAAACGCTCGAAGCTTCTAGGGCTGCCAACTTTCAGAGTACGAATTCTGAATATATTGTGTAAAATCTACTTGAAAAAAGTGAGGAGCAAAACAAAACTTATATTTTTTTATTCCCATGATGATTATAATAATGACGATGATACAGTCGAATGGCAGAGGTTATTAAGGTATCAACCTATTGCTCTGAATCGAATCACGAAAACGATCCCGGAATTTTTTCATAGATTTATGTAGGCTCATATGTCGGGACCGTCCATCATCCTGTCGTTCCAGACGGCCGAGTGGTCAAGGTGACAGCCTACTGCTCGGGGACCCGGAATCGCATCCAGACGGGTCGAAAAAGCCCCAGGAATTTTTCGGATGGTGATCCGTCCGGATATATCACCACCCGGCCGTCCTATTGTGGACAAGGCCGAACGCATAATGGGCTTGCTAAAAGAGGCCCTTTTAGTGCCTACAGGGAGGAAAGAATTTAAAAGAAAACATTTCTGAACAATTGGCAACCCTAGTAGTTCATGTTCCATTTGAGGAGGGATTTGAAAATATTGCGCGTTATTTCGAACAGCATGAAATCTATTTATTACGAAGAATAACAAAGATCTAGCAATTCTTTGATTTAGATAATTGATATCAAAATACTATACCGTAGTTATCAATTGTATGAAGACAAAACTTGTAATCTAACATATGCAAATTGGGATATAATTTCCTACGGTTCTCAATTTCGTTTTTCATTATTTGATTTTGATAGAAATCCTTTTAGGCAAAGATTGTGGTCATAAGAAACTACACACAAGGAAGATTTTATAATGAATTATACTGGGCATAAAATTAGATAAATGTTAAGCTGTTTTCACTTCAGTTATCGTTTACAAATGGCAAATATGCGGAATTAAACTGTTTAACATTTGCCATTTGCAAACGATGAAGAATAATGATGTGTCTTAATAAGTGCTGTAACAAATGACGATGGTATTTATATGAAAAATTTTAAAACAGGTCAGAGATTGAGAATTCAGGTTTTTCTGAATGTAATTATTTTGACCATCTTTATATTTTTAACATTTAAAATTTTCAGTTTAGGTCATTGATAGGAAAATTTATTTACACTTTTGTAGTTATTGAATAAAACACAAAATTTAAAAAAAATCTCATGAAAAATTCATCACGTACATTTTCGCTATGCAGAGTTCTCATTCCTTCAGAAGTCTTGCGACATTTCGATACAATTTTAAATTAGTTTACATATATTTAATATAACAATCTTGTCATAATATGCATCAATTGTCACTGTCTATATAAATATTTATAAGCCACCCTGTAAATATAAGGCAACTTTATTATTTGTTCTATTTCCATACAATTTTGCCAATTCTGTTTATTTCATTTTCTACTGTCAAACCATATTTTCTCATGTTGTTGTGGGTCTTCTATTTCCTATTCCATTAGTGCTTGTGGCAGCCTTTCTTTGTCAATACCATTGGAGATGTTTTCTTCCCTTAATTTCTTGTATTACGTAGCCTACCCTCCTGTGTTTTGTATACCGCCATACAACACTATTTTTTGTAGCATGGGCATCCGCAGGAGGTAAAACGGGGCAGTTGGGCTCCCCGGAATAAAAAGGTATCCAGAAATTACAATCTTAAGTAATTGAGATATTTAATCTTACACCCTCGATCAAGGAACGATTTAATGCAATACTGTATTATAATTCTATAATTTACTTGTAAAAACTCTAAAAAAATGAAAATTATTAGCGTAATTTGTCTCAAGCTTTGCCCTATGGAAAATTTCCTGCCGACGCCATTCTTTGTAGGGCAATGTTATAGATCATCCTTTTGTTTTATTCAGGATATTCCCACTCCACAGTATTAAATTGAACACTCAGATTACTTTCCTCCTCTGTCCAATCCTATTGTCGATATTTGCCGTTGATGTCCTGCAAGACCGATTCCAGTTACTTACAATAGTAATCTATTACTTTTATTCTGTTCCGTTCACTCCAAAATCTCTGCTCTTGGATAGGTTGTTTTTCGTAAATTCATCTCGTGTTTAAAAAAAGTTTAAATAATAATAAATACCTTGTATATTTGTGTTTTCTACGCACATTCAATAGAAAACCGGAAAAGTGCCATTAAAAGTGGGACTGCGACTGGCAATACTGTTGATACGTGAGAACTTAAGACAACGGACCGATAAAATGGCGGCACCTTTCCAATATTGCACAAAGAGCGATGTAGTGTCAGATATTTGACAAAAACCAGTGAACAATCAATGGCACATGAAGGTACAGTAGGAGACTACACTGCATGAACTACGAGTAGAACTCTTGATTACAAAAACAGCCAATTTGTGTAATTCTCTACAGCTGGGGCAACAGTGGATGCCATGGAGAATCTCCACAGAACTGGCTTTTATGGCTGCGAAATTTTCAATCATTTCCTATAGATTCAATTATTTCAATGTGGACAACCATCCAATCTTTTCTGCTTTTCAAGTTTTTAATCATTTTAATTTTAGAAAACTACTTCGCACCTTCTACGGAAGCGGATAAATTCAGAATACGTAATAAATTTGGAAATAAAATTTTTACATATTGTATAAACTCGAGTGTTTTCGCTGGAAATTTCAAAAAGATACGCATTTTGTAATTTCATGCATTAAATCAATTCTGAATGCATCCTTTTGGCTGGTCTGTTAAAAACATTGTATGGACTAGTAACTCCAATATGGCCATCTTATTCCCTTGCTTTTGTACGTAAAACACCATAAATATGACATATTAATGAAATTTCTAGTTTAAAAATGTATATAGTTTTATTTTTTTGAAATTTAAAAATCAAAATCTTGGATGAATCCATGAACTTAATGAATTTCTTCATGATGCAAAATCTCCCTGGTATGATGATGAGAAACTGAATATCATCTGAGTAACCTTTCAGGGATTTGTAATATCATTTAAGGAAAACTATTATAGCAGCGCAGAACATGACAAAGATCTTGACCAAACTGAGCCATTCGTCAGATAATTTAATTAATTAATCATTTCAATAATTTCACAAAGTTTTAAACCTTTTTTTTTTAATTAAAGTTTCGAACTTTTATTTTTCGTTAATTTAACAAAGAACGTTCTGCAACGTTCAACGATCGCAGTTAGACTGTAACGGACTAAATCCGCATTACAATAAGCCAATCAAGAAAGTTTTAATCACTGAAACACTCAAAAAATTTAACGAAAAAAAAACTGTTTTAGTGAAAAGTAAAGCCGTTCCGAGCCCTAAATTTGTATATAGTTCGTAAAATACACAAAAATATTAAGTAAATTTATAATTTGTTCATAATGCATATAATTTTCCTAAATTTCAGGCTGTATTAAAGAATGCATATCACAGAATTACGTAGTGTGTAATTATTCGATGGTGTCTGAGTTAATCAAATCAATTTGTTTTCGTGTTTTATTTAAACAATTTATTACAAAATCAATTTTGACCGAAAGAAATATTCGTTATATCTTTCAAACTGAACAAAATATTTTTTAGTAACAAAAAATTATATTATATATGTATATACATATAATTTGTTTCTCTTTTAAAAATTAAAAATAATATATTCCAAAGATTTACAAAATACAGTTGGACTGATTTGGATATGTTGATTTTTGGCACTATCCCAAAAAATGGTTAGTAAAATATAATCTACTATAACAGCGACTCACGTTCCTTTTTTGTTTTTTCTTTTTTTGTAATTATCGAAAAGCAAAATTTCTTTTTTAGTTCGGTAAAAAAATTATTTCTAAGAGATCTTTAAAATCCGAATTTTGGGGGCAGTTATAAATTTAGCAATTATCTAGTTTAAAAGATCCTCTTCTAAGTACCAAATAATTTTAAAAATAAATTACACGTATGAAACTTCGCGCAATAAAATACAGTTTGTCATGATGGAACACTTGTGGGTTTGCATCTCCATTTTGGCAAAATGGCAGGATGACAGGAAAGACTTTCCATGGATTTTCATCTTCTATTTGCCTAAATCCACATTTTGACTCGCTTCGACTTTTTTTTTTTTTTTAAATGGCAGTGACAAAAAGGCAAAGTCATATTTATCTCAAGTAACACAAATGATAATCCAAGGCACATCTTAATTTTGAGTGCACATATTGTTGTAAAAGATAACTAACTAGAACCAACTTATCACTTCTGGTTACTGTGATGTGTGTAATGTTCGTATTGGTGGAGAATGACCTCCTGGAACTCTGTTGTCTACGCTCCAAAGGTGAGGCCTAGATGCATTTTGCATGTGGGGTGAGTCTCCCGAGGGTGTACTTCTCCACGGTGAGTATGGTAAAGCTGAAAAAACAAACGCTTCGTGAGGTTTAATAAATTATTTTTTGTTACGGAATACAAGATATACTCACAGGTAGATGGGGAATAACTTTCACCGTATGAACGCACGAACACATTTGGCTGTGATGTAGTTAAAATTTGGCTTCTACTATTTAATAAGGAACGATATCCTGTAAGTTAAATAAGAATTCTAAATGTAATGATTAAAATTTACATTTTAAATCAAAAATATTTCAACGGGAGCTTTTACAAACCGATAAAAAGTGCAGCAATTGTGCCGATAATTGAAAGTACTGTTATCATGAAAGACTGATAATTTTCCCATAAAATTTGTGCAGCACTTTTCCATCCTACATTATAAGTTACTGGTGAACATTGAACTGAAAATTAATTTATAATTTTGTATTTTTCAGTAAAATATGGATATATAATTAATAATAAATGATAAATATCTAAAATTATATGTACCACCATCTTTCAGACCAATAAGCTTCAATTTAACTGGAATAATAACCATTTGCTTTGTGAGCGAACAAGAAATTTCCAGATGTAAACTTGCTGTTAATACATCCATCTGCCAAAGACTACTTATGTCCCTTATTGCAACTGGAAACATTAATGTGTATGGATGATTTGAATCAGTTTTTGGCTGATGTATTTCTAGAAGGTTGCTATCGCTGGGAATCACCTGAAAAAATTTCACATTTATGACTGAATAAGAAAATGCTATTTACATTTGCTAACACACATGCAATACATATTCATACCTATTTTCTTATGGAACTGGCAGCAACAAAAAAATATTTTTTAAATTAGTCACTGCATATTTTCAAATCGGAACTCTTAATACTCAAAATTTGCATACATTCTTTTATTGGTAGCTACAGAAAATTCTCCTTTTGAAGATTACTTCTCTGCTCTACTCTTAGTTTTTGTGTTTGAAAGAAAATGCATTTAATCATTGTAAAAATACCTATTATATTTAAAATGTTTTCAATATTTCAAACCTTCAACTAATAGGCCAGGTGATCGAGTGATTAAGGTATAAGCCTACTGGTCTGGGAGACCAGGAATCAAATCTGGGTAATCAAAAAAACCTCAAATTTATCATGGGCAGTCTCTTCTGGATATGTTACACCCATCTCTCACCACCTGGCCACCTCATTATGGCCAAAAGAAGGCCCTTTTAACACTCACAGTACATAGAGTAAGAAAAAACTATCAACTAATAAAATAAGAGTTTCTATTACATAATGGAAACTATATGTTACATTTTAATGATACATGACTTAAAACTGGATTAAATAATAAGGTATTTGGCAAGAAGACCATGAAGTAAGCAATTATTCTATAGCTATGGATAATTTCGGGTTAAATTTGATCTAGACTATAACAATCGTAAATAATTTGGATCAGGGCATGATTTCCTAATCCCTAATGGATAGTGACAATTTCATTTGAATCATACTTGCCTTAATGGACAGAGAACAGCAATTATAATGAGACAATTACAGTTCATTGATGTCCAACTCACAAAAAAAAAAAAAAAATCAATCACTAAATCATCATAATATATTTTACTCTGAACAGAATCTAAAATAAGTGTGTCTTCAACAATGTGAAAACATCAATTTATCAAATGTCAAATGCTTCAGAGATAATTCAAATGATGAAAACAGTAAAGATAGTCAAACTGCAGTCTAAATGTTTGCTTTTTCTGCCAGAAAAAGTAATAATGAAGTTTAGAGTTGAAGTTTTTGATAGTCTTTAACAAATAATCTTTAGATCAAGCATATACTTGACTTCTTATATAGTATTTTCATTTAAAAAGTTCTTGCATATTCACTACTCAAATAATATCTTGTACATATATAGATTCCAATTATTATAAAGTCATGATCAATTTAACTGTCAAACAATTTGTAACAATGTTTATGCAAGCACTTACTTTAAATAAATTAAAATTTAAACAGAATTACTTACAGCAATACATTCTTGTATAGAAGAAATGGCTGAAACTGCAACTGTACCAACAGGTTGTATATTACTTAACACAAGTTCTTCCAGGAAGACATGAAATGCAGGAAAAAATGGGAAGTTTATTGTTTTAGCTGTTGACATTGCAGTAGTTTGAACAGTTTGCCTTCCTGTTTGCTCTAACAGTTGAATATGAAGTATAACTTCAGCATTCAACATGCTGATGTCATGAAATGATGCCTTATTTATGGGCAAAATACCACAATAATATTGTCCTGTTTTAAAAAATATTCATTAAAATTTTGTAAAAAATCAATTAAACAAATTTCATTTATTTACCTTTCTCCCAATCAAAACCAATCATTGTTTGAAATATATCATTGATAGATATGTCAATGCTAGGTTTTACTAATGACAATTCACAATTAAAGGGAAACTGATTTAAAATGAATGATGCACTATTTATAACTTCTTGACTACAGTTTTTACCTGTAATAATATACAAGTATAAAGTTTGATAATTATCAAAACTAAAAAACTTAATCCAAAATATAGTTGTTATTCAAAAATATACCTAACAAATTAGACATCTTTTGATTTGCCTCACTTCTCAGAAGAATGGGGATTATATATGGTTTTTCTCGTGGAACGTTACTGATATGCTTTACTGCAGTTCTATCAATAATGATAACAGAAGCTGGCTTTACATTGACCTAAATAATTTTGTTATATCAGTTTTTTTATAACAGCAAAACAGCACTATTCAATTAAAAAATTACATACCTGTATGTTAGTAACAAGGACATTAGACACATTGTAATGAACTGTATCTGTTCCTACTCTTTGAGCAACTGCAATGCCTGTTGTTGGATGAATAACCATGACGTTATTAGTTGAAAACCAAGAACCATGTTGGCCTGCAAAATTATTATCTTTGAGTAACTTGTGATGTTTAGTATTACAAACATATTAACACTTATAATCATCATATAATTACCTTCTTGAGTTACTAGTGGGCTACTGTAACAAACAATATCACCTATAGTTAAGGAAGTTTCAATTGGATCTATTGCTGTGCCAATAATCATATTTATATAATCAACAAGATGAGGATTGATTGCATCCCAAACCTTTAAAAAATTATTTATCAGAAAGGTAAACAAAAAGCTGGAATTACAAGGGAGAGTTTCAAAATTCAGAGGGATACTATCCAATTGGTATCAGGTTGAGTGTCGATTTTGACGTTTCCTGTGCTCCGAAAGGTTTCAAATTGTTACCTTAAGACAAGGGNAACTGGCAACATCCATGCAAGACCGCTTGAAACAAGAAGAGACCTGTTTTCAGTTGCTCACCAAGTTATGGATGAAAAGAATTTTCACACTAGATTACACTGATATATATATATTATTTATGTATTTACTTTATGAAAATTTTCAGTATGTTTATAATTTTAATTAACATTTATAAATAATTATATTATCAGTATATAAAAAGTTTCTGACTGGATGGCCAAAATAATTAAGGTGTCAGCTTGGGATTCTGAAGGACCCAGGATCAAATCCAGGAATTTTACATAAATGGTCTGTCCTAAATACATCACACCCTGTCCCTAACTATGTAATTATCCAACCATCCATTATGGGCCTAGCTAAATCCACAAAGAGTAGGGAAGAAAGGCAGTCAGTGCCATAAGGTGGAAAGAGCCAAAAATAAAAATTCTGTTGGAAAAACTAAAAACATGTTCAAAACGTTAAATTAAAAAAAAACCATGGAAAAAAATTATGATCAATTCTAGTTAATAGCAAATTCAGTAAACAGATAATAAATTACAGTTACAAGAATAATATAATAAATTATTTTAGCATTAGTAATTATAAGTTATGCTCTGAATTTAAACTTAATGTAGTATATCAACATTATTTTAGGTAACATGTTCCATTTGTCAGTCATCAATATTTAAATATAAATTACTCTTGCAAATTAATCTCAATACAATGATGGTAAATGATTCTAAAACAGTAAAATTCTCATACATCTATCTTTAAAATCTATAATCTGAAAAAGGTTTATATACAGTTTAACTTCAAAATTGTTCTGGTTAGTCATTTTACAGGTAGATATGCTATAAATTAATATTATTAATATTAATTTACAATGATGGAAAAAAGCCAGCAATTTCAACCTAGAAGATTAACTTCAAGTCATTTTAAGTGTCTGAATTCTGTAAATAAGTAACTTCCTAAAAGGAAACTAATAGAAGCTAGCAGAATTCAAGCAAAAAGAATATTACTCATTTGCATATTCACAAATGAGGTGTAAAGGAGTTTCTGCAGTAGCTTCACAAAATTAAGAAAGTTTAACTCAACAAGAATATTACAGTGCAATAACTTAAAACAAAAGCTTCTCTAAATTTAATGCTTTAAGAATTTTACTAAGCTTTAAATTTAAAGACAAATTTCAGATCTAAAGCACAGCAAGACAAAAATACCAATCATTTGAGTTATTTCTCCCAATCATCAAAGAAAAACTATACCCCAATGAATTATTTATTTATTTCATAACAGGCCTATTCTATTCATAAAAAAATCCAACTTTTTGATTATTTTATTTGAAATAATTTCTTTTGTATAATTTTGATTAATTTCAATTATAATAGAATAACTGTCTGTTCATAGTCATTTTCTAAACTTTATTGAATTTATACATTAAAAAAAATTCAGCAACAAGATGTGTAAGTTGCCTGTCAAAAACATTTCAAATTACATGTGGTACCATCTGTTACGATATTTTATTAAAAAAGCTTTTTATATTATTATTGTAAAATAGCAAAAATCTTAATTTTGTGGATAGATATAAGTTTTATAGAAAATTATAAATTAAAATTTGAATAGTTCATTTTTATTTAAAGATATCTGAGGAAAAAAAAAAAAAATTATTTTACCTGCTTGGTCTAAATTTCAAGGATGTATTCAAAGCATTGAACTTTCTTCCAGTATCACTGTGGAAATGAACTTCCATTGTCATAGTAAGTCCTAAAGGAATTACTGGAAGTGGCCAACTGTCAGTTTTGATTATAGTATGAATACCAACAGACAAGTATGAAATTAGTTTAACCTAAAATTTAAAATTATATAAATTATTTTTATAAAATTATGTAAAGGGAATGAACTCATGAACTTACTTCAACAAGAACAGTCAGACATTGCTTAACATCAAAATCTTCATAAGATGTAACAACAACTTGTATGGAGCCTGTTTTTGATCCAGACTTCAACAATCCTGAGTTATCAACTGTTACATCGGGATCTGGCTCAGAACGGAGTGAAAGCAATGCATACGTCACACGAGTAAAGCCATCCCTGTATTAAAAGTATTTCATTTCTATTATTTCTATAAACTTTAAATTCTATAAGTTATGTTTTCTTATTAATGTAAATAATTATTGTACAGATAAAATGTAGGAAATCTATTTAAAACATTTTATATTAAAATGTTTTAAATAGATTTCAGTAAAGTCCTACATTACAAGAGAATTATCTGAAATTAATTTACCAGACAAATTCATCTAAAATTAACAATACAGTAGGAGCATCGATTATCCGACTCAATTGGGGACTGGGGTTGGTCGGATAACTGAAAAAACGGATAACCGAAAAATATGAAAAAATACATTATTAGTATAGTATATTAGTATATCTCATGTAATTAGTATATCGCTATTAACCTACTTTGCGTTGAATTTTCATCGATGTTGTTAAGCCTAACAAAAATTTTTTAAAAATAATAATCGTCGNTATCTGAGAAAAAAAAAAAAATTATTTTACCTGCTTGGTCTAAATTTCAAGGATGTATTCAAAGCATTGAACTTTCTTCCAGTATCACTGTGGAAATGAACTTCCATTGTCATAGTAAGTCCTAAAGGAATTACTGGAAGTGGCCAACTGTCAGTTTTGATTATAGTATGAATACCAACAGACAAGTATGAAATTAGTTTAACCTAAAATTTAAAATTATATAAATTATTTTTATAAAATTATGTAAAGGGAATGAACTCATGAACTTACTTCAACAAGAACAGTCAGACATTGCTTAACATCAAAATCTTCATAAGATGTAACAACAACTTGTATGGAGCCTGTTTTTGATCCAGACTTCAACAATCCTGAGTTATCAACTGTTACATCGGGATCTGGCTCAGAACGGAGTGAAAGCAATGCATACGTCACACGAGTAAAGCCATCCCTGTATTAAAAGTATTTCATTTCTATTATTTCTATAAACTTTAAATTCTATAAGTTATGTTTTCTTATTAATGTAAATAATTATTGTACAGATAAAATGTAGGAAATCTATTTAAAACATTTTATATTAAAATGTTTTAAATAGATTTCAGTAAAGTCCTACATTACAAGAGAATTATCTGAAATTAATTTACCAGACAAATTCATCTAAAATTAACAATACAGTAGGAGCATCGATTATCCGACTCAATTGGGGACTGGGGTTGGTCGGATAACTGAAAAAACGGATAACCGAAAAATATGAAAAAATACATTATTAGTATAGTATATTAGTATATCTCATGTAATTAGTATATCGCTATTAACCTACTTTGCGTTGAATTTTCATCGATGTTGTTAAGCCTAACAAAAATTTTTTAAAAATAATAATCGTCGCTATTGTATCGTTAAAAATTAGAAAATTAAGCCTCATTTAAATACTGGCTCCCTTTCATGGTCAAGCCATGTTGTCAGCTAAAACACGTAAAAATACTATTAAAGTAGCCAAGACATAGCCAAATATTGTAGCGCCACATCACTAGCAGACATTTGAATTTGCCGACTAGAATGGTCGGTTAACCGTTGTGACAGTTAATCGATGCTCTACTGTATTTTAAATGAAATTGTTCAAAGGAGAAAAATAAATACATTCAAAAATTACAAAAATTCTACTCATTAGAGAATGTTCTGCATCATTTACATGTTAAAAGATTAAATGATTTTGTCTTCTCAATGTGAATGACTGTTTGAAAGAAAAAAACCAGAAATGAGACTTCCTATGAAAGCTTTATCCACAAATAAAATATTTTATATTTTTAATTGTGTAAATAGCTAAGAAAATCCAAAAGAAAAATTAAGCCCATCTGGTATGTTTTGGTTTGGTATCAATAATTAAAAAATATATTATGAATAGACCTATTTTCTGTAATTGTGATACTATTAGGGAATACTAAACTAAAGCAAGTGTCAATATCACAAACTGTGTATGAACTGGCAACATCCATGCAAGACCGCTTGAAACAAGAAGAGACCTGTTTTCAGTTGCCCACCAAGTTATGGATATGTGAACAAGTGCATGTATAGTCTTATATTAGAATAAAGTTTAATTCTAAGTTAAAGGACTGCCTCATCACTAATTCATCTGAGAAGCAATCATAGAAGACCAAAATTAGCAAATCACTAAACATTTTTAAATAATATACATTTCCAAAATCTTCACACACTAAAAACTTTATTAAGACTGAAGAATCTTATTACAACGACTGATTGTCTCAAAGAATTTACAAATATTTACATATTTGTTTTATATAAAATTTGATAAATAAAAAACAAACAACAAAACAAAATTATGAAACTTTAGATATTTTTAATTTTGAAAGTTAGACAAAAATTAATATTGCTTCAAAACATTACATTGTCTTATTACAGTTAACTATTAAAATGAACACTGATAAAGCAAATTTTCCTGTTGCCTTGGAAAAATGCCATTGTCACAATGTTCATTTTCATATGATAACATGAACAAGTTTTACCAGAATTTGTTAAACCAAACTGTAAATTACCGCCACACATTATTTTCCAAGAATAATCCTATTTTCAATAGTGGTTACCTTTTACACTTTTTGACATAAATGGCAAAAAGTGGTACTGTAATAAATGACCATTTGAGTAGAATAGATTTTCTTAGAATTTAGTTATTTTTATTTTCCAGAAGAAAATAATAATAATGAATTTTTTAGAGAGATAAAATTTAAAACATATAGAACTTAAGGTTTTTTCTAATGTAAATCAAACTGGAGATACATCAAGATATTCTAGAGCAAAAAATTATTACAGTACAAACCTATTACTTCTTAGTTTCTTCTGCGAGTGTGGTGACATTAGTATCTTGGAATTGTCAATTTCAGGAATTAACAATTCAAGTCTCTCATATATCTAGGAGATTAAATTTAAATCAATTACCAAATGAAAATTGTAGAAATGGGCATTATTATAATTAAAATACCTCTATTTGTACTTCTGCTGATAACTGAGAATTCTGGATTATCTGAGAAAATACGCCTGAAGAAAGTTCTACTGGAGATACATCAAGACGCAATGTGACATGGCCAGCTTGTTTGGCTAGAACTCTCATGGCAAAATTATTCTCATTAGACTGTTGAATATCATTCTATGAGATCATATATAATATTCAATATATTTAAAACTGATTTATTTGATTAATGAAACAAAAAATATTTAAAATATACCTGTTGAAAGACACTTCTCAATTGAACAATATTTTGATTAGATACAGACCAATTGAAATTGAGATTAGGAAATGCACTTCCAAAAGCAAATGGTACCTCTTGTTCAGTAATACCTACAGCATAAACTGGCATCTTGCATAAATAAAATTTGACAATTAGTTAACTTTGAAAACAAAAAATATTTTTGAATTAAGTTTTTTTATATCTAAAAAAATATATTGTTATTAAAAGAAAAATCTAATTATAGTTGTTTCAGAATAAAAATTAAAATTATTTTTTCCCTCAAGAAACTAAACTTAAATAAAAAATATTAATGAAGTTTACTTTAATTTATATTTTAGATTAGACTGTTATATATCACAATCTAAACTAAAAGAATATTTTTTATATACACTAGATATCTGTATATAATATGTGAAAAAGAACAAATTCTCTAAACACCCCAACTTAAAACTTAACTATTAAATTTAGTTTTATATATTTTTAATAGTTCTAACATGTTTTTAAATTATCTGATTCAATAAAAGTACAGTTTTTGCTAATTGTTATCTAATTACTTTCACCACAACATTATCACTTAATTTAATTATTGTTATTAGCATAAGCTAGATGCAAAGTGATTACCTATTGTATTGTTAACTGATTGATCACAATACAAGAATTATTTTCTACTTAATACAATCAACCCTTTAAACCAGTAGTTCTCAACCTTTTTTTTTTTTTTTACCTAAGGACCCCTTTTGCCTCTTAATTTTTTTGTGGACTCCCATAGACATTGCACAGAAAAAAAAACTTACACAGTGGGTGATTGGTTAATGAACATAATCCGTTCCAAGATTTTGTTCGTTATCTGAATTGTTTGTTAACTGATTATTGATTTACTAAAGGTTTTTATGGGAATTTGATTAATTCATTCTGGAGACTCCAAAAATAAAAAAATATATAGTTTTTTTACTACAGTTGACCCCCTATAACACTTGATAATTCCGTTTTATATAAATTCCATGTTGTACGAGTCACTTAGATTTTACAAATACATGAGCCGTTCACAGCCCGGCACACATATTTGTAAAATCTAAGAGACTCGTACAACATGGAATTTATATAAAATGGAATTATCAACAGTGTTATGGGGGGGTCGACTGTACACTTATTTATATGTAATAGTAAAAATACATATATATGCAGTCTTGCATTTTTATTAGTCATGTTTTTTTCAGTTTGTGAGGTTAAAGAATCTGTCCAATGTTGATTGCTTTTCTCTTTTCTTCAGGATTTTTCAGAAGTAATTAATAATATTGTAATTGTAGAGATCCCCAATCTCAGTAACCTTATTCTGGTTTGGATGCCACTTGGATGATCGTTGTTCTGACATCCTCCCACTTCTTCAAAAGATCTTTAGTAGTAGATGTCAACATTGGTCCTCTTTTGTCTTCCTCTTTTTCAAAAGAAAACACACATCACTGAATTTCTTGGTATTCTTCATTTAAGAGTTCTTGGAGTTCTTCTTTTGTCAGAACAGTTTCAGGTTTTATTATGAGCTCTAAAATGCTCTTTATTTCTCAGATGTGATTTTCATTACTCCATTAGCAGCTTGAGACTTCTTGATATATCTTTCATAGCTATAATTGTGCCTACTGTAGACCTGTTCAAGCCATACTGCCTAGCAGCATCAGACATCTTGTGCCCACTTTTTACCTTGGCTATTATCTCTTACTTGGTTTCTATGGTGAGCACAGTTCTTGACACTCCTCTTTTTAGGCTCCATAATATTATCAGTTTCTTTTTTAAATAAAAAGTTCAGAAAAGCACTTACAAAAATTCAGAGAACAGAAATCAACTAGCCACAAAAAATTATTTAAATGCAAGGCCCAAATGAAATTCAAAATTTGGTATTAAAACATTAACAAATATCTAATGGGACAGTTAAACTTTTACCTTTCATAAATAAATACTGATGCAAAACTTAAAAAGTGCCTGTCAGTCTCACGAAGACTATAAAAAATTATTTGTCAGAAAGGTAAACAAAAAGCTGGAATTACAAGGGAGAGTTTCAAAATTCAGAGGGATACTATCCAATTGGTATCAGGTTGAGTGTCGATTTTGACGTTTCCTGTGCTCCGAAAGGTTTCAAATTGTTACCTTAAGACAAGGGAAAACCAATCGGTATTCGTTATTTTCCAGCGCTTCTTTTTAAGTTTGTTCAGTAATTGTTCGTTATCCGATCATAAAAATCTTTCGCGAAAGTGTTCGTTATCTGATTTGTTCACTATCCGAACTGTTTGTTAACTGATTACCCACTGTATTTTGATGGTATAAGATTCTCCTAACAAACCCCGGCTTTATAATCTCTCTTTGACCTTTGTCAATGAGATATATATGTCGTACATGTATTCAATATTTTAAATAATTTACATTTTAACCCTTATGCAAGAAATGAGTAATAAAAAAATTGACAATATATATACTGTAGAAATTTAATTCTCAGTAAAACAATTGTTCTGAAGTAGAATTACACTACAGACCAGTAAATATCACCGTGAACCCCAATTCGGTATTTTTTTCTGTGGACCCCCAGTAATGTTACATGGACCCTGGGTTGAGAACCACTGCTCTAAACATTAGCCATTGAAAAGAGCATAAAAATTAACTGCTGTTTATAGGTGACCATTATTAAAGGTTTGACTGTGTTTACATTTTTAATAATTGACAATTGCAAATGAATTATTATTAAAATTTGGCTGGTAATGACTAAGCAATTATCAGTAAAGTTTCATTTTTTTTTTTTTTTTTTATTTGTGGTTTTAGGCCCCTTACCGCTCAGAGAGCACAAAGAGGCCAAGAAAGTTATTTTAAAGAAGTACTAAAAGAAGTACAAAGATTACGCAAATTAGGAAGGAAGGTTTAGTTTATACGGTTTTGTGTTAGTAAAGTGGAAAAAGTGCTGGCCGCAAACCGAAAAACCGGGAAGGGCGGCCAGCACGAAAAGGTTAAGTTGGCCCGTAGCATGCAGCACTCTGCTCAAAGCAATTTTTAGTTATTGCGAATATTTCTTCGTCTGCCAAGAGCTCGCTTAGTGGAACAGGCCAGGCCATAGCACGCGCGTGAAGGAAGGAAATGAGCCTCCTCTGACAGCGATCATATCTAAAATTATATGTACCACCATCTTTCAGACNTAAAAATTAAAAAATTAAGCCTCATTTAAATACTGGCTCCCTTTCATGGTCAAGCCATGTTGTCAGCTAAAACACGTAAAAATACTATTAAAGTAGCCAAGACATAGCCAAATATTGTAGCGCCACATCACTAGCAGACATTTGAATTTGCCGACTAGAATGGTCGGTTAACCGTTGTGACAGTTAATCGATGCTCTACTGTATTTTAAATGAAATTGTTCAAAGGAGAAAAATAAATACATTCAAAAATTACAAAAATTCTACTCATTAGAGAATGTTCTGCATCATTTACATGTTAAAAGATTAAATGATTTTGTCTTCTCAATGTGAATGACTGTTTGAAAGAAAAAAACCAGAAATGAGACTTCCTATGAAAGCTTTATCCACAAATAAAATATTTTATATTTTTAATTGTGTAAATAGCTAAGAAAATCCAAAAGAAAAATTAAGCCCATCTGGTATGTTTTGGTTTGGTATCAATAATTAACAAATATATTATGAATAGACCTATTTTCTGTAATTGTGATACTATTAGGGAATACTAAACTAAAGCAAGTGTCAATATCACAAACTGTGTATGAACTGGCAACATCCATGCAAGACCGCTTGAAACAAGAAGAGACCTGTTTTCAGTTGCCCACCAAGTTATGGATATGTGAACAAGTGCATGTATAGTCTTATATTAGAATAAAGTTTAATTCTAAGTTAAAGGACTGCCTCATCACTAATTCATCTGAGAAGCAATCATAGAAGACCAAAATTAGCAAATCACTAAACATTTTTAAATAATATACATTTCCAAAATCTTCACACACTAAAAACTTTATTAAGACTGAAGAATCTTATTACAACGACTGATTGTCTCAAAGAATTTACAAATATTTACATATTTGTTTTATATTTAAGGTGTCAGCTTGGGATTCTGAAGGACCCAGGATCAAATCCAGGAATTTTACATAAATGGTCTGTCCTAAATACATCACACCCTGTCCCTAACTATGTAATTATCCAACCATCCATTATGGGCCTAGCTAAATCCACAAAGAGTAGGGAAGAAAGGCAGTCAGTGCCATAAGGTGGAAAGAGCCAAAAATAAAAATTCTGTTGGAAAAACTAAAAACATGTTCAAAACGTTAAATTAAAAAAAAACCATGGAAAAAAATTATGATCAATTCTAGTTAATAGCAAATTCAGTAAACAGATAATAAATTACAGTTACAAGAATAATATAATAAATTATTTTAGCATTAGTAATTATAAGTTATGCTCTGAATTTAAACTTAATGTAGTATATCAACATTATTTTAGGTAACATGTTCCATTTGTCAGTCATCAATATTTAAATATAAATTACTCTTGCAAATTAATCTCAATACAATGATGGTAAATGATTCTAAAACAGTAAAATTCTCATACATCTATCTTTAAAATCTATAATCTGGTTTATATACAGTTTAACTTCAAAATTGTTCTGGTTAGTCATTTTACAGGTAGATATGCTATAAATTAATATTATTAATATTAATTTACAATGATGGAAAAAAGCCAGCAATTTCAACCTAGAAGATTAACTTCAAGTCATTTTAAGTGTCTGAATTCTGTAAATAAGTAACTTCCTAAAAGGAAACTAATAGAAGCTAGCAGAATTCAAGCAAAAAGAATATTACTCATTTGCATATTCACAAATGAGGTGTAAAGGAGTTTCTGCAGTAGCTTCACAAAATTAAGAAAGTTTAACTCAACAAGAATATTACAGTGCAATAACTTAAAACAAAAGCTTCTCTAAATTTAATGCTTTAAGAATTTTACTAAGCTTTAAATTTAAAGACAAATTTCAGATCTAAAGCACAGCAAGACAAAAATACCAATCATTTGAGTTATTTCTCCCAATCATCAAAGAAAAACTATACCCCAATGAATTATTTATTTATTTCATAACAGGCCTATTCTATTCATAAAAAAATCCAACTTTTTGATTATTTTATTTGAAATAATTTCTTTTGTATAATTTTGATTAATTTCAATTATAATAGAATAACTGTCTGTTCATAGTCATTTTCTAAACTTTATTGAATTTATACATTAAAAAAAATTCAGCAACAAGATGTGTAAGTTGCCTGTCAAAAACATTTCAAATTACATGTGGTACCATCTGTTACGATATTTTATTAAAAAAGCTTTTTATATTATTATTGTAAAATAGCAAAAATCTTAATTTTGTGGATAGATATAAGTTTTATAGAAAATTATAAATTAAAATTTGAATAGTTCATTTTTATTTAAAGATATCTGAGGAAAAAAAAAAAAAATTATTTTACCTGCTTGGTCTAAATTTCAAGGATGTATTCAAAGCATTGAACTTTCTTCCAGTATCACTGTGGAAATGAACTTCCATTGTCATAGTAAGTCCTAAAGGAATTACTGGAAGTGGCCAACTGTCAGTTTTGATTATAGTATGAATACCAACAGACAAGTATGAAATTAGTTTAACCTAAAATTTAAAATTATATAAATTATTTTTATAAAATTATGTAAAGGGAATGAACTCATGAACTTACTTCAACAAGAACAGTCAGACATTGCTTAACATCAAAATCTTCATAAGATGTAACAACAACTTGTATGGAGCCTGTTTTTGATCCAGACTTCAACAATCCTGAGTTATCAACTGTTACATCGGGATCTGGCTCAGAACGGAGTGAAAGCAATGCATACGTCACACGAGTAAAGCCATCCCTGTATTAAAAGTATTTCATTTCTATTATTTCTATAAACTTTAAATTCTATAAGTTATGTTTTCTTATTAATGTAAATAATTATTGTACAGATAAAATGTAGGAAATCTATTTAAAACATTTTATATTAAAATGTTTTAAATAGATTTCAGTAAAGTCCTACATTACAAGAGAATTATCTGAAATTAATTTACCAGACAAATTCATCTAAAATTAACAATACAGTAGGAGCATCGATTATCCGACTCAATTGGGGACTGGGGTTGGTCGGATAACTGAAAAAACGGATAACCGAAAAATATGAAAAAATACATTATTAGTATAGTATATTAGTATATCTCATGTAATTAGTATATCGCTATTAACCTACTTTGCGTTGAATTTTCATCGATGTTGTTAAGCCTAACAAAAATTTTTTAAAAATAATAATCGTCGCTATTGTATCGTTAAAAATTAGAAAATTAAGCCTCATTTAAATACTGGCTCCCTTTCATGGTCAAGCCATGTTGTCAGCTAAAACACGTAAAAATACTATTAAAGTAGCCAAGACATAGCCAAATATTGTAGCGCCACATCACTAGCAGACATTTGAATTTGCCGACTAGAATGGTTGGTTAACAGATGTGACGGTTAATCAGGGGGCGGATAATCGATGCTCTACTGTAGTTTTGATGTGTCTGTTAGCCTGTTCTTTGTTTTAATTTTTACTAAATTCACTGCAGAAAAACTATTCATATATATTAGTTGTAGAAAATAATATTTGAATTTTTGCTGCGTACTTCCTTAAGCTGGGAAATTGATATATTTATTCATATTTTA
The DNA here is from genome assembly GCF_000671375.1 of Centruroides sculpturatus. Classification (NCBI taxonomy): domain Eukaryota; kingdom Metazoa; phylum Arthropoda; class Arachnida; order Scorpiones; family Buthidae; genus Centruroides; species Centruroides sculpturatus. The sequence goes on along the minus strand of NW_019384392.1, from coordinate 498,134 downwards.
CATGGGCCACAAAAGATATTACTGCGGGCCACAGGTTGCCCATCAGACATAACATAATAAATCTATTAATCATATTAAATTTTTTAAAAAGTCTTAAAAAAGTGCAGAAATTTGTATTATATAAGATAACCAATCAATTAAATCATCAAAATATTGATTTAATATTAAAAAATTAATTAATTTAAAAATAATAACAGAATAATTGTATGATGTAAAAAATATCTGCAGTTTATTTATATATTAAACAATTAGTTTTAATTTAATTGGATTGAAAATATTGCATAAACCCAATATTCATGCATCTATTTTCATGATAACATTACATTAATTAATAAATGATTTTATATGTTTAAAAAGCATATTATCATTCTTTAATGTTTTCAAAATTAATAATTCATCCTAAAATTAGTACAAAAATCGAAAACTTTGTTATTTACGTTAAGCAGAAATATATGAAAATTTTGTAATTGAAATTTCTGAGTTAATCTTTCAAGACAATCATCTGAAAAAATAAAAAAATTTAAAAACTATAATATTTAAAAAAAATGTATAGCATGATTACTGAAGTATTATTCAGATTTGGTTTCTTTCAAATGACATAATAACTGATAGATATTCTAAAATTTTAAATTAAATGAAATGCTATTTATGCATTTCAATTCTGCATCATAAAAATGAAAAATTTGCATGAAAAATTATTTAATATAAATTAAGAATATTAAAGATTATTGAATTAAATAATTTTAAAATATTTGAATAAATTTATTAAGTTAGTAAAAATAATGTTAAACATGCAATTAAATAATTATATCAATGATATTAATACATAAATTTTGATATAAATGGAATGCTTAGTTAATTGATCAAAGCCAAATCAAAAGCATCAAGATAATTTTTTTTGTTTGATAGCATAGACAAGCTCACCATCAGTAGCAGAAATTTTGTGGTTTGCTTCAGTTCGGTCAATAATAGCTTCTTCTTTGTTGATTTCTTCAGTATCTGCCATACCATGTGGCAGATCTGAGGAACCAGCTGGAGCAGATAAACAAACTACAGTGTCTATCGATGGAGTTTCACAAGCAGATGACACAGGTGGCGGATCAGAAATGGAATTAGAAACAAGTGATGTTTTGTTAAAAGCTGAGATAGTTGGATTAATGGAAAGATCAGAAAAAAGTGAAGAGTTAGGAGTGGAAAAATTGGAATAATCATTCATGCTATGATTTAGTTTAGAGACAGTTTGAGAAGAATGAGAAATATCTTCTTGATCGGAAAATTTAGTGCTGCATTCTTGTTTATTATCTATTTTATATGTAGTTTGAAATTTTTGAAGTTCTTCAGANAAATGTCGTAGTAATATAGTCGTGGTTTTTTAGTTTAATTTTATGCCTATGGCTTATAGTGGGAAAGAATTTGTGTGTGATATCACCTTTGTTGTCTAGGGACCAGCGGCCTTCCCACAGCCTGGTTGACCTCCGACGCAGAAGACTTTTCGCATGGGAGAGGGGAAGAAAATCGAAAGCTATAACGCCGTTAGAGTAGGCGGAAGTGGCCAGAGAGTCAGCCAACACATTACCGGGGCAGGAATTGTGTGCCTTGACCCAACAGATCGAAGTGTTATAGGAGGCAACACAAGTTTTAAATAGACTGTAAATTTCAAAGTTAAGTACGGTGGATATTTTTGGTTTCTTAAGATAAGCTATGACTGTTTTGGAATCGGAACATATTAGAACATTGTGTATCTTATTTTCGATTATATAATTTAGGCTGTTTCGAACGGCAAGTACCTCTGCTTGTACTATGTTGCAATCAGGATGAAGTTTATAGTTTGTTTTGTAGACTACATTCCTGCCTGATAAGGAATGCGAAAGCAGCACCCGTGCCACGAGGACTGTTGGAACCGTCGGTATAAATGCGCAATTCTCGTGACGCGTCATATTCGGTTATGGCAAAATCGCGATTGTAAGCGGGGTGAGGAAGCTTAGCTGCCGACTCCTGAGTGGCGAAAAGGATGGGTTCCTCACCAATCGAAGACAAACCGGTAATTTTGATATGATAGTAATCATAGCGTGCTTTCAGCTCAAGGTCCAAAGGGGTTTTGTTGGCAATTACGAGAGCCGAACCTCGTGAAATCGTACGATAACCTTTTATAATTTTGATACATATTCGTCTTTGAAATTTTAGAAACATTTCCCTGATTTGTTGGTGAGAGAGAGAAGCCCCCCAGACACCGATGCCGTAACTCAGGATGGGTAAAACGACTGCCTCATAGATAGTTTCAAGTGTTTGTGAATTTAGACCCCAATTTAATCTAGCTATTTTCCTAAGGGATAGTAAGAGCCTTCGCAATTTGACCTCTCACGTGAGGGCACCAGTTTAATTTTTTATGTAATTCAATTCCCAAGTATTTCAAAGTGTTTACGTATTCCAGACGTTTTCCATTTAATGTTAATGTCAGTCTTTTGAATTTTAATTTTCGCGTTATAAACATTATTTTTGTTTTATCTGCATTAAAGCTTAGTTTAGTATCAGCAGCCCAAGCCTCTAAGTTTGCCAAAATGCTTTGGGCCTTCTTTTTGAGTTGATGTTCTTTCTTGTCTGTTACCGTCACTAAGAGGTCGTCCGCAAAAGCAACGAGATCGCTATCATCTGGAAGATGTAACCTGAACACAGTATTTAGTAGAATATTCCAAAGAGGGGGTGCGGCGGCCGAACCCTGGGGGACACCCAATTTTATAAATTTCGTGACCGTTTCCGTGTTATGGGTTAGCTGAACCGTCCTTTCTTTAAAGTAGCTAACTAAAAGATCGTAGAGATTCTTTGGAACCTCTGCTTTTCGAAGTTCGTTTAGTATTAGCGGTGGCCATGCCGTGTCAAATGCAGACGAAATGTCCATAGAGATGACGATACATATTTTTTTATTATCAAGAGCGTCTTTCATGCGGTCTCTGACTATTATTAGGGGTTCCGTGGTACTTTTCTGGGGAGTAAAGCCAAATTGATTGTTACTTAGGTAATTCTTTTTAGTTAAGTGATGGGTTATTCTATTTATCATTAGCTTCTCTAGGATTTTCCCTAGCACTGGAAGTAAACTTATTGGTCGAAAAGATTTTACAGAGTCCAAACACCTCCCTGGCTTGGGGATGAGCCAAACAATAGCATGTTTCCACGCTGTCGGAAAGCACCCGGAAGACAGGCAGCGGTTAAAGATGTGGGAGAGGATACTGGGGTCTAGGTTAAAGGCGTTTTTAATAATTTCTGCATTTAGCCCGTCATGGCCGGGGGATTTCTTACTATGCTGGGCCGAAACAACTTGATTTATTTCCGAAATATTAAAAGGCAAGTCGTTTTCCTTTGAGTAAGGGGTTTCAATGATTTCTCTGATCTGCCTGTGATAGGGGGAATCGGATGACGGGTCGTCCGAGAGAAAGAAAGTATTTATAAAAAGGCTGGCTACCGCTCTATCATCATATAAAGTTTCGCCTGCGGAATTTTTGATGGATAACTTGGTTATGTGGGTCGAGAAGTCTTTCCTTAATAGTTTATAGACGCGGCTCCAAGGGGAGGAATTGCCTTCAATCGTGCAGAATTTCTTCCACGACTCAGTTTTGGATTCTTTTATTAGTTTTTGATAGTCCCTTCTGGCAGCTTTATATTGCTCGCGAGAATCGCTATGATCTGGACCATTGGTTCGTTGGAATTTGCGTCTTAATCTATTGACACGACGCCTGGAGACAGTCAAAGCGTCAGACCACCAGGGGACAATTCTTTTGTAACTTTTTTTTAACAGGAATGGAGTCATTCGCGGAATTTTGTAGCAACTTTGTATATTCATGGACTAAATCATCCACAGGAGTATAATGATTCATTTGAGAATTGAGAGCAGAATTGCCTTCGACGAGCAATTGACTAAACATATTCCAGTTGGCTTTTTTGATATTATAATTTAGTATTCTTTGGACAGGAGGGGTGGAGAGAGGGCTTAGGATTAAATCGAAAGTTATGTATCTGTGTCCAGAGAGGGTTTCTTCTAGAAGGACTTGCCAATTTATAATAGAATTTCCTATGCTTCCTTTGGAGAGTGTAAGGTCGATATAACTTTCGCCCTGATGTGCGCTGAAGGTTGGGATGTCACCAGAGTTATGGATATTGAAATCTAGGTCATAGATAAATTCTAATAGGTGTTCGCCTCGCTCGTTCCGAAGTCTGTCGAACCAAACGGGTGACCGACCATTTCCGTCGATTCCGATAATTAGGGGAAGATGGACAGACGAGAAGATAGAATGAATGGCCGAGAGTTGATTAAGAATTTGCCCAGATGGAGCGAGATACGTGGAATTTAGAATGAATTTGTAGTTTCGTAGGTTTATTAGGACTGAGGTGGAGAATTCGTTCGACAGTTCCGGAACGAGCGAGGCGCTAATATTATTGTTAAATACTAGGATCGCGGAAGCTAAACCTAAATTGAGACACTCGACACCTCCCGGAACATTAAGTATCCGTGAAGTGGCGTAGGGGTCTTGGATTATCGCTAGATCGAAGCAGTGGTCAGTCGCGACTTTAATGAGATGGTCCGTGGCCGTCGCGCAATGATCTAAGTTGATTTGGATGAGTTTCAGCGCCATCTTGATTAATATATTAACGAAGCGCTTGTTGTAGAGGTTTTTACTTTCTGGTCGAGGCTATGCTTAATTTCACTTGATACTTGTAGACCGGGCAGGTACGGCTCCAAGCGGTGTGCCTGGGGTCCACACGGTGATTTGGCTGGCGACACGATGCATTATATCGTAGGCAGTTGATGCAGTGGAAGTCCTCTGGTTCAGCCTGGCATTCCCTCGACGCATGATGCTCTGAAGCACAGAAGGAACAGTGAGGATTCTGGGAGCATGTAGCCTTGGTGTGTCCGTATCTCCAGCATACAGAACACCTCTTGTAGTAGTAAAAGTCGTGTATTTTCCTAGTTGACCATCCCATAAAGAGCTTATCATTCTGCTCGGCCAGCTGCCTCCTTAGCTCGGGAGAGATAACAGCAACCCACGAGCGTTCTTGATTCTCCTCCTTCCCCATAAAGAAAACATGTTTAATGTGGTCGGGGGGAAGGGACAGACTGCCTTAATTGAGTAGGCATTCCTTAATTTCGGCTTCCTGGACCGACCAGTTTATTTTCGGAAGGATAATTCTGGGATCCCTCAATCCAGGACTACGCACATTGACGTCTTCCCTTGTCTTTAGTGTTTCTGATAGGCGTTTGGCACCCTCAGAACTGTTGCAGTTTATAGCGTAGCCATTTCTAATTTTTCTAGTGGCTTCTATACCGACTCCTATTTTCGTCGGATTAATATCTTTCTCCAGGTCTTGCATTACTGTTTCGATATTTCCCTCTTCTTTCGGATAAATTAACACTACTCTATCGTTAGAGGGTCTGGGTGGTCTTTTTACCACTTCAGCATAAGATTGTTTCCCCATTTGTGGGGTTGCGTGGCTCGTGGAAGCCGAAATACGAGAATTTTCGATCTGTTTTTCGAGGTCCTGGTTGTGAGAGACGACTTTCTCTAGGGAGTGTCTCAGTTGTTTGAAGAGGTAGCTTGCCTCGTCCAGCTCGTAAATAATTTTGTCCTTCAGCTGCTTGCTAAAGTTTCTGGAGAGGTCTAGGGCTTCTTTGGCACCTGCGATTCGTTCTGTGAATACTTGGTCCAAAGTTTCGATGCTCATTTGTTCCATTTTTACTTACACTTCTAATTGCTACCGCTACTTGCAAGGTATAAGACTGTTCACTTTCAAGAGTAGACTCCAGTAAAGTTTCATTAAAAAAATAGCTTAATATACAAAAATTAAAGTTGCTTATGCAAATACAATCAACCCTCAAAGTCAGTCAACCATAATTTAAAATAAAATAAATACTATTGATTGTCAAAGTTTAAACTATTTAAATTTTAGTTAAATTTCTTACCTCTGTGTCTATTTCCAATCTTGTTAAAGGAGCTTTGATTTTGATGCCTTTTAACAATATCACATTAATAACCACTTGATCCTTAAAATATTAATGTTAATTAAATATTGTAAATTTTCATGTGCAAAACTCAAATTATAATAATACCTGAGAATATACAACAGAATGACCTGTTTTCCTATCATGTCCAACAGCTTTTGCTGTCAATGTAGTTTTCCCCAATTTTGAAGCAGTGATAATTCCTGCAGTGTTCACTGATGCAATATTTTGTTCTAAAATGCTATATTCAACATTAGATTGAGGTAGAGGTCCACCAGAACATATCACCTATAAATTAATTATTTTATTGTATAAATCTGGGAAATTTATAAATTTATCTATAAATAAATCTTACTTGAAATGTTGCTCCTACAATCAATGTAAGATTTTTTGGTTCAATACGAAGAGGTGGAAATACCTTAAAATATAAACTTTTCTCTTAAAATTTTAACAAAGGATAATTTTAAATAAACGTTAAATATTAATTTATGCCTATTAAGCTATATACCGCTTCAATTTTTCACATATTTACCAATTCAATCATTATTTATATAAATATGAATAGCATTGATATTTGATTTTAATAAAATAAAGTGTATTGAATTCTGCTAATAAAATCACAATGGAAACTATTGAATCATAAACAATTTTGATTGTGATTTGGTTAATTATATTAATTAATAACTTAAATAAATTTCAAATTTTCACAAGTTATTGATTGATGTTTTCAATTTAATTTGTACAATTTTCAAAATGGACATATATATATTTATATAATAGTTTAACTACTAAAAGTCTTGTGCTAAAACTGTTTAAAATTTATTCCAGCATCAAACTATATGTATGCATATACAATGTGACAATACAAGTAAGTTGTGACTAAACCAAGTATTTTTTGAAGGTATGCAAGCATAATATAATATTAAGATCAAATTAGCAATATATAGTATAATTACAACAGTTATACTATATTTCTTAAAATTTAAGATGCCTTTTTTAACATTTCCAAACTTAAAATATGGATGTATCTTAATGTTTTCTTTAAAATATTCAACTTTTAAAAGGTCTGTATTCCATGAAAATTTTATATTATTTCTTGTTTTTTACTGTGGAAAAAAAATTAAATTAGAAGTAAATGGTTAAATGTCATTAAAATTTTTAGATCTAGATGGGATTCAAATATCATTTTATCAATTTAAATACATAGGAATAAAGATGTATTTATTTTACTTCAAAGTAAATTGAATTAATGATGACTGTTAGGCTGCATTCACACTGCCAATGACAAAAACTGATATTTTTATTCTTTGTAAAATGTTCACACTAGTTGTTATTGCTGCATTTTCATCTTAGTCATTCATCATTTGAACATTACTTGAGATTCATCATTTGTCGTCTTAATGATAGTGGCCAATCAATATGAACTTCCTACAATTCCTAAATCTTCCTAATCTCATATGTTGAAGAAAGACCTTGGCTCTAAAACATGTCTAGAAATATATAATAAAAAAAGCAGTTGTCAACTTTACTCTGTGTAACCACTTTTAAAACAGATGAATATGGTCTAAAAGTATGGAAATCTATGGAATAATGCTAAGCCTAATGTAAATTGCACAAGCTCTAACTTGAAAACCAATAAACAGTGTGAATACTTTGGTGATGAATGAAAACAATGAAAGACATTCCATCATTATTGTTTAGGAACTGTGGTCATTGTCACTGGCAGTGTGAATGCAGTCTTACTTAAACAGATACAATTAATTGTAATATTAATTCTGTAAGAATAATACATTTGATAAATAAATAGCAGCTGAGTTTGTTTTATGGAAATATTCAACCATTTAGTTTGGATAACCAAAGGTAAAAACTTTTTTGTTAAAAAGTGATTAATTACATTTACATAATCATTAATATCTTAAATATTCATATTAGTTATTTTTCAAATATTTTGAATAAAAAAAGACAATTGAAAAGAGTAAGTCTGAACACCACTATTAGTTTTTTAATGTTAATTCTAAACTTAACAATAAAAGGTTTTCAAAATGATATCTAAGGGAACTTTTAATTACTTTAAGTAAAATAAAGAAAATGTTATTACTTGTATAGGAAAGGATTCACTAGAAATGGTTTTTGTACTTGATTCTGCATCAGTTGCTGCAGTGAAAATTACAGAAGTATGACCAAGAGAAAGTCCAGTTATCACATAAAATGCCTGATATTGATTATCATCTTTTACTGCTTCAGATCTAAAAGAATTTTAAAGTTATTCTGTAATATTTAAATAGAGGGGGGAAAAAATCAACATTTATGTAATAATCATAAAATTAACATACTTAACTGCTATGATGTTTGACGTCAAGATTGGTTTCAAATTAATAAGTGGAAACAATGATGTTGGTAAACGATGACCTTCTTCATCTAATATTTCTAATGTTGCTGTAAATGATTTTCCAAGTTCAACCTAAATATAAAAATATATTTTTCATAAAAATTTAAAAGTAAAACAGGATTAAATAGCAAGTGCATTATACCTTATCAACCATATGTATTCGAATAGCTGAAATGCCTGAAATTTGAATTTGGGCAGCGATGGTCTTTCGAGCTTCCAAACACATATCATGAACTGTGAGAGTAAAACTTCCATCTTCCAATGGAGCAATCTAAATCATCAAATATTAAAATTTACAATTTTATTTAATACATTTTAAATTTTAAACAAAAAGAAAACAATTACCTCAATTTTTCTTGTAGCCTTAACATATTGAACTTTAGCTTTTTTATTATTACTCATATCTATATAAAACTGACCAGATCCTTGCACTATATTTAAATAATTCTGAAATAAATTTAATAGATATTATTAGACGTTGTTCATAAATATTTATTTATTTCGGAATTAAAGGAAACTATATATATAAAATTATTGAAAATTTTTATCATCGCTAAACTAATATTCTTGTAATATTTTCTGCATTTTCATAAAATTTTTATAAGGAACTTTATTGAAAAGCTTTCAAATATTATAATAATTAAAGCTTTTTCATTTTTTTGCAGTGATCAGATATTTTAAAACTCTTAAGTAATTACAGTTAGAAGCATTAATTAACTAATATTGTGTGTTTGAACTTATAATTCTGAATTGTTCACATTAAATATTTTCCAATCATAATTTTGAACCATAGAGCACTAGTTAAAGAAATTAATACTTTAATTTGATTTTTAACATTTAAAAAAATGTTCATCATACGATAAATAGATTTTGTTTTAACAGCTTTATCAAGCTATCAAATTAGCAGAATAAAATATGTCTAGATGAAAAAAAAATCATGTTTTTTGTTTTGTCCTCATAATTGATGTTGAAAAATTGAATGGATAAAAGAAAAACACAGTGTACTAATAACTCTAAAATATCTAAAAAAAACTAATTATATTATAAAATAAGAGCAATTATATCACATTTAGTACAAAATATTGAACATTAACGATCTATTTAATGTTACAAATAAAAATTGTAACTGTTTATTTCTGTTAAATTGTTTTAATTATAAACAATAAAAACCAGATAATATCTTTTATAATATAAATATTTTAGTCCAAATAATTTACTGAACGAAAACATTTTTATAATATAAAAAATTAACAATATAACTGTTTTAACAATTCAGAAAGAATTATGTTTTATAATGTAATTCTGTCAGTATTAAATTAAAAATGAAATAAAAATACATAATTAGACATTTTAACTATAGGGTGGGAAAGAAAGTCACTTAACATCCCTGCTACAGAATATAGAATGTATCCAAAGAATGTATATATTCAGCAGGTTATGTAACATGCATAACTCTAACTGTTTGAGGTAGGTCAATAAAATCTTTCAACAGTCAATTCCTTGTGAAATTCTGACCCTAAATGGTCTGTTACATGACCCCCTTCCCATTTACAGTTTCAGAATTGCATTCAAGATGGCGGCCATGCATGTAACACATATCAATGTGTTCCCCCTTGGTCTAATGTGTTTCTGACATGAGCAAATTAACTTTGGGTACATTCTATATTCTGTAGCAGAGGTGTTAAGTGACTTTCTTTCACACCCTATAGTTTGTTTATTAAGATTTTAGCACATTGCCCTCAATTAACCAAGAGAAGCAACAATTTATTTTTAAGGCTTTACTTTTATTGAAATAATTTTTACTATTTCAATAAAAATTTGACATGAATTCTCATTTATTTTTGTTTACAAATCTGAATTGTGAAATTAGGTGTGAATGGTAAGATTAAGCAGGCAAATTATATTACAGTAGAAGTTCATTAATATTGGAACGATATAATATTTCTATGTTAAATTTGAAACTTATTTTATAAAAAAGTTGAGGAGAACAAGAAACAAATGTTTTCTTTTTGACTGTTAGTTCCTGAGAGAGATCATTATCTCTCCTGTGACTAAATATCTGACTAAATAAGACTCATCTTGACATCCCGTCAGATAGTCAAAATACTTAATTCTCATTGGAAGAGAATATTAGTATAAAAATAGTTTATTACAACACCACTCTTATTCTATAAGTGCTAGCATTTATAGAACAAGAGTGGTGTTGGATTAACATTTTTTTTTTTGTATTTTGCAAAATTTTATTCTTAATATATGATCCAAATATAGACATTGCTGTATATTTTGTATCAATACAAGTTGCTACATGCTTATGATTTGTTTATGCATGCTCTTTAATCAGTCTGAAGATTATACAGTGCATTACTATACTGTGTATACTATTTTATTGAAAACCTGCAAACATTAATGAACATGGTTTGAACAAAATCAACATTTACAATGATTCATGTGCATGTAAAATATATTCTCCAGACAAACTATTTCTGCCATGGGTTTTTATCACATATATCCAAACAAATTGATTCCAGAATAATAGTGTGAAAACCAAGTTCAATTAGGACAATAAATTGAATGTTTAACAGCGACAGGTTGGTGAAACCTGCTCACACTGTTACTGGATTGCTATAGGAGGGCTATTAGTTACGAATGGGGAGTGCAGTAGATACGTCGCTAAGGCGTCCGATATTTAATTAATATAAGCATTCAATTCCATTTTTACAAACAAAAAGATATTTAATTAATATGAGAATTTACTTCCAACTTAACAAAGAAACTATATTTAATAAATAAATAAAAAGTTCAAATATAAATGGATATACAGTGGTACCTCAGGATACAAACGCCCCAGCATGCGAAATTTTCAGGATATGACATGAAATTCCAACATATTTTTGCTCCACAATATGAACAAAAACTGACTATACGACGTTACATTAGTTCACAGCGCCCATTTTTTATTCACTTCTGTTCATCCGCGTGTTTGCATCATCGTGGAAGGATCTCGCTTGATGAAGAAAATCTTGAGGTATTATCAGAAAGTGATCGATTTTATTGAAAAGAAACATCCCAAAAAGGTTCACACTGGCCATATTGCTGCCCGGAGTAATGACATTTGCCTAAGTCATTTTGAAAAGTAGACAAAGCCAAACCTCTTTGGATAGATATTTTATGAAGCCACCTCTATCCAGTGAAAGTGCTGGTGGAAGTGAAGAAAAGAAAGCAAAAAGCAGTGAATAAAAATTAAAAAAATAATTAAAAAATAAAACAACACTAATTTTTTAATCTTTTCTAAGTTATTTTTAAGTTATTGTTACATTATGTTATGTAAGTTAAGTTTTAGTATCATTTCCCTTCTCCCTCTCCCCCGCCACCAGTTTACACCTCCACCGTCTATCCTCAAAGGTAAAGTGCAAATAAAACTACATTTTTTTTTTTTAAAATCAATTATTATTCTATTATGGTTATTTATACATTTACAACTACAAAACGCATTTTTCAGTGTTTTCCTTACTATAGTTATTTTTTTTTTTTTTAATGTACAACTTAGCTTTAATTTGAGTGTGTTTTTTGTGTTGGAATGAATTATTTGGTTTTACGTGTAATCATATGGGGAAAAATGATTCACCTTACAACATTTTCATGATACAATCTCAGTTTCGGAACGGATTAATTTCGTATCCCGAGGTACTACTGTATACAAAGTAACTTAAATTGACTCATTGACTTAGCTAATTAAAATGCTATTGCTATATATATGAGAGAGAGTTTACAATGAATATATTAGTATAATACCTCAGTTATACACATGTCCTTGAGAGGCGAAAGTTGGGAACCAGAGATCAGACACAAAATCAAGATATGGCAACTACTTATGTGTCTCAGTTTGGTGTGTAAATTGTTTTTATACTAATATTCTCTTCCAATGAGAATTAAATATTTTGACCATCTGACAGGATGTCAAGATGAGTCTTATTTAGTCAGATATTTAGTCACAGGAGAGGTAATGATCTCTCTCAGAAACTAACAGTCAAAAAGAAAACGTTTGTTCCTTGTTCTCCTTGACTTTTTTATAAAATAAAAGTTTCAAATTTAACATAGAAATATTATATTGTTCCGAATTCTTATAAAAATACCAATTCAATATTCAGATTCTCACATTAGCATGCTGGATTATTATTGAACAACTCTTGATTAATAGCTACTTTTAGAGGGTGCTGGGTTACCAGTGATTCTGGACAGAGTATTGGATTAATAAACTTCTAATGTATACAAACTATTAAATTTTTAGATTTGTACTAATTTAACAACTAGATAACAATTTTTGTAACAGAAAACATCACCATAACAATCAGTATAAGCTAAAATTACAACTTTATATATATACATGCAACATAGATTTAAAAAATTAATATTTGTGCTAACATGAAATCAGTATTGATATCACTTTTTTGTTTTGACTTGGAATTTTAAATTAAATACAACTGAAAAAAGCAAAAAACCATCACCATACAAATATCAGTTTTGTCTTAAATGAAGTTAATGTTCTTGGATTACGTAGTAAAAATATTAAGTGAAATAAAGTAAAATTTTAAATTTACATTATTATTTAAAATAAAATTTACCTTGATAGAAGGATGATTAAATATTGATAATTTATCAGGAATAATATCAGCATCATTCACAAGTTCTAAAATAACAGATTGTTGAATTGTAGAAATAACATTCCACTGTAAGAAAATTTTAAACAGCTCTATTAATTCATAATCCAAAATTTATCTACAGAACAAATTAACAAATTTTTTTATTACAGAATTTTATTAAATAACAGTCAAAATTATAACTAGATAACTAGTCTTAATTCAGAATAATTTAAATAATTTTTAAAATCAAAATAAGCTTAATAATAGTATATAAATTTATATACTATTTATAACTTATATATAATATATATAAAAATTTTATATTTATTAGTACTGTACATTGTTTGATACTAATAATAAATTTTATATGCAATAACAGAATAGTAGTGCTATCTGAGACAGGACTTTAGAAAAATAATTGCAATTCTAAATGATAATACTAATTTACTAGTAGTTGATCAGCTATTTAACTCAACTACATCATACTAAGAAAATTTTTGCAGAAATGGTACACATACACTACACATTAATACAGTGGTACCTCGGTGTACGTCTGCTTTAGAATACATCCAATTCGGAATACGTCCTGTTTGGACGAAACAAATTTTGCTCAGTATACGACTTAATTCAATTATATGCGCCATCTATGAACAAGTAGCACTTTCGGTGTACTAGACTAGACTAGACGTTCGTGATGCCACAGTTTTTAACTTTGTTAAATTTCTTCTGATTTTAATTTATAAGTAAAATTTTATTATTTTTATTAATCATGAATTGCAAAAAGGCAAGTGAAAAGCAACAGAAACTAAGACATTAGATCATGTTGAGAAATTGCTTTTGCTTTGGATAACTGTAAAACAGTGTGCTGGCGACAGCATATCTATCAGAAGCAATTATTTGCGAGAAAGCTAAAAAGATACATGCTGATCTCATGAAAAATCAAGCAGAACTAGCCAGGAAAGCGAGGTGTTTAAAGCCAGCCATTTTTTTTCACGAGAACAAATTAATCATTTTTACATTACTTCGTATGGGAAAGGTTGGTTTGGTATACATCCTATTCCGTATAAGTCCAAACATTAGGAATGGATTAAGGTCGTATACCGAGGTTCCACTGTACAAGTAATACAATACTTAATATATTTGTTACTATACTTATTTTTAACACAAGGTAAATAAAAATCATCACATAACATATTGCATCAGCCATTACTAAGTTAAAAGTCAAAAAACTATTAAAACATTTCTTTTAATTATAAAAAAAAATGTTTAAAATAAATAAATTTTATTTGAAAAATTAATTACAAATTCAATATATTAAAAACAGCAACAATTTAGAAATACCTGTACATTAATATTTTCTCTATACAGAATGTCATGCTTGTAACCAACAACCTCAACTTTTACAATCAACAAGCCTTCTTTTTCAAAGGGATGAAGTTTCTGAATACCTGTATTATAATAAAATTTCAAAAATTAGGGAAAGAAATATAGTTAAAAAGAAAATTTATTTAAATCAATACTTACTTCTAATGGCTTTTCTAAAACCACCAACACTTGTAACTTCTGTTATTACATTCATTTTATTTTCTAATTTACCTAAATTTTCATCTGATAACTCCCAATGAACATTTAATGATGATATGTTAGAGAATTTTCTTCCTAAACTGTCTTTTACCCACAACTCAATTTCTAAATCCTGATAACAATGTACAGGTAGCTATAAAATACACATGTATCATGTTAAATAAGTTTTCAGGGTCTCAGCACTATAATTGTTTTAATTAGAAAGCATAAGGAATGGAGTTTATATATATTACATACATAAATAGTCAATTCAAAAAAGTTACTCATTTTAATAGCTAATCTATTTGAAAGTCAAAATGTGAAGTACACAAAGATGAGCTCATTATATTATTAACTAACACTTGTAAACCAGAAAAATTGAGCACAAGCATTATATTAAATAAATTTTGCTTTATTAATACTGTGTATTTTCTTGCAAATAATAATTTAATTATATAGGGTAAGATGGGCAGCGTTTATGGTCGGTGCTTTTGGGTGTATTTTAAATAATTGTTTAATTTTTTGCAGGTAAGCTTACTGATTTGTTTCATCATGTCTAAAAGGAAGACTTATTCACCTGTAAGTCAGTCGGTTAGTAGATCTAAGATTTTTCATTCTGACCCATTGGAGTAGATGAGTATCTTGGAGTTACTTCAAGAACAATTTGATATTAAGGATGGGATATCGTTACTTATTCAGCTAAATTTAAAGCAGAATAAGAAATTGGAAGGAATGATTGCTAGGATTGATAGAATCTACTCCTGGGTAGAAAATTTGGACGAAGCTATTGTTAATATAGAAACTAGATTAGAAGATTTAGAGAAAAAATTTACATACGATACCGGTAAGATTCTATCGGACGATAGAATAGATTTGGAAAACAAAATGGCCGAGTTTACATTAAGTCAGGAGCGGTTTGAGTGTTTTTTAAGGCGTAATAATTTAATAATTTTTGGTTTGCCTGAGTCGGAAGATGATAACTTACAAGTTAAAGATGTAGTATTGGAATTTTTTCAAAATAAATTAAGTGTTGATAATGTTCGTTTAGAGCAGTGCTATAGATTGGGTCAACAACGGAAAGATAGTATTAGGTTGATTTACTGTAGTTTTTTTGACTATGGTGATAAATGTAAGATTAAAAGAGCGGCATTTAAATTAAAAGGAACGAGGATATTTATAATGGATGACCTTCCTCCTTTAACTAGAGACATAAGGAAAATAATGAATGATTTCGCAAGAGAAAAAAAGAGATTGGGTGCTTCAATTACTTATTTAAATAATAGAAATGCGGTTAAAGTTGATAATAAAATTTATAAATATAATATAGTTTCTAAGAAAATGGAAGAACAAATGTCAACTTGACTGGGAATAGGTACGTCGGTACTTTCATGGAATTGTGAAGGTATTGTAAATAAGCCTATCTCTTTTTGGAATTTTTTGTATACTTTTGATATAATTTTTTTAATGGAAACGTGGTGGGATGGCAGGTCTGCTATTCCCAATTTGCAAAATATGGATAAATTTTCTGTTTTTTCGGAGGCAGGTTATCGAGAGGCTGATAGAGGTCGCTGTATTGGTGGCTGGTTGTTGTTATTGTCTAACTCTTGGAAAGTAAATATCTTGGAAAAAGATAGGCATTGGATTGTTGTGGAATTGTCTATAGGGCCTATAGTAATTTCTTTCTGTTTTATGTATATAAGACCTGTATTATGGAATTCTATTTGGACAGAGGTAGCTAGGTTGGTTAATTGTTATAAGATAGACTTTTTAATTGGTGATTTTAATGCTCGCATTGGAGTAGAACTGCAGGAATGGATTTATGAAAGTAATGAGAATATTGATCAGGATTGGATGTTGAGGTCATCAAAAGATACAGTATTAAATAATCGTGGAAAATTGGTGTTAGATTTTTGTGAAGAGGCGGGATATATTGTTTTAAATGGTAGAGGCTCATCTATATCTAAAGGTTATTATACATATGTGAGTGATATAGGCTCCTCTGTAATTGATTTGGCTTTGGTTAAGTTAAATAGATTATCTATTGTAACAAGTTTTTCTGTATTAGATAAAGTGTATAGTAATCATTTTCCGATAAGTGTAGTCTTAGATTGTAAATCTAAGAAGGAAATTCGAAAATCATTTAAGAAGTATAAGAGTAAGAGTGAGAGAATTTTTTGGAGGGAAGAAGGTAGTGAGAAGATAAATTATAAGTATAGGAAACTATTAGGTGCGATTCAGAGTCAGTCAGTATTAACGTTGGAAGGTTTAACTCATTTAATTAAATCTTCGTTTTCAGATTGGTGTCAAAGGCCAATTGGATTTTCCAATTTTGTGTGGTTTGATATGGATTGTAAGTTGAGTATTGCAAGAAGAAATCAGGCGTTGAATAGGATGAGATGATCAAAGCGTGGAAATAGTGTTGCAGTTAAGAATTTTGTTAAAGAACGTAATGTGACTCGCAATTTATGTAGAGCAAAGAAAAAGCTTTTTTTGCAGAAGATCAATAAGAATTTGGCGTCTGGTGATAGTAAGCAGTTCTGGCGATTTATTAATTTCTTTGTTAAGAGTAAATACAGGGAGCTTCCAGATCTTGATTGGGTAGCTTTTTTTTTCAAAGAAATTTCATTCTAGTAAATATTTACCTAATATGTCTATATATAATTAGTGTATGAATTGGCAGGACGAGCTGTTGGATACGGAGATAACAGAACAGGAAGTCAAAAAGATTCTAGCTTCTATGAAAAATGGTACTGCTCCAGGTATTGATGGGATACCGGTGGAACTATATAAGAATTTCCCAGATCTGATTGGATATATGGTAGGTCTGTTTAACAATGTTTATCAATCAGGGATGATTCCTTTAGACTGGCGCATATGTAAGATTATTCCTATATTTAAAAAGAGTCTTAGAGATTTACCTGATAATTATAGAGCAATTTCGTTACTACCGACAATATCTAAAGTTTTCTGTAAAATTTTATGTATGCGTTTGATATCTTGGCTGAATAACTTTGAGATATTTTCTGATTTCCAGGCTGGTTTTTCGACATTGGATAATATTTTTGTTTTACATGCTTTAATACAGAAGTCTTTAAGGAAGAAACGAGGTAAATTTTACGCTTTCTTCGTTGATTTGACGGCAGCATTTGATTCGTTGGATAGAGATCTTTTATGGAGTCAACTTCTGAAGATTGGATTGAGCTATAAATTTGTAAACTTTTTGATTCAGTTGTATACTAATACAGAGGCGTGCGTGTCTACTAAGGAAGGTACGACTGATCTTTTTTTCACGTTAAAAGGTTGAAACAGGGTTGTGTATTGAGCCCAATATTGTTCAATTTATATTTGTATCCACTTGTAAGTAAATTGAATGATTCTAATTTGGTGGGCATTGATCTCTTGGGAACGGAAGTGAAAATCTTGACATATGCAGATGATTTGGTTGTTATGGCAGATTCGCCTATAGGTCTTCCGAGAATGATTGACTTTTTAGGACACACACTACAGGAGTTAAAATTGTCTGTTAATATTGATAAATCTAAAATAATGGTATTTTGGAATGGTGGAAAACATTCTAATAATGAGAATTGGTTTTTACAAAATCATAAAATAGACGTTGTTGATGAGTACAAGTATCTGGGTGTAGTTTTCCAGTCTAATGGACGTTTTTTAAAACATTTAAAGTATATTCACAGTAAAGTGACTTTTGGAAATGATAAGATTATTAAAACTTGTGTATCTGGTAGATTGGTACGTTGGAAAGATAAATTAAAATTATTTGAGTCATTCATTCAATCAGTAGTGTTATATGGATCTGAAATTTGGGGTTTTGATTGGAGAGACAGAGATGATAATATACAAATTAATTTTATTAAGTGTTTATATTCTCTAAAGAGATGGATTCCATCGTATATTATATATTTGGAGTTTCAAAGAGTTCCCCTTTATTTTAATACAATAAAAAATAATTTAAAATGGTTATGTAAACAGTCTTCCAGTAAACTTACAGAGTCTGCTAAAATATTTTTGGTCTCTCAAAGAGTATCGTGGGGAGATCGAATTGTGTCTCTGTTGCAGAAATTTGGTTATCGAAATGATCCGACAATGATAAAAGAAAGTGAGACTTCTGATATTTTAATGAGTTTGGCGAATAATTATATAATTGAGTTTAAATACAAGGCGGTTAATTACAAATATAATAAATGGTATTTGGATGTTTTTAATGAATGGGGGTCGATAACCTATCTGAATATAGAAAGACCTTTTTGTATTACACAAGCAGTGTTATATGTGAGATGTAATATGCTTAGAAGAATGTTAAGTCCATGTATGGATTACTGTGAATTTTGTAACACTACTGTTAATTTTGATGCTTTTCATGTAATAACGGAATGTAAGGCACTGACTGCACTCAGACAAAAGTGTTTTGGTGAAGATTGTTTTTTGGTTCAAGCATATAAACGGTTGTTGCAGGACTGGGATAAATATCATTGTATTTATAGTTTTGTAACTAAGTTAAATGATTGATTATTTATTTGTTAAGATTAAGAAATTTTTTTTTCAGATGTTTACCACCAGGAGGTGTAAATTGATTATTTAAGTGAACGATTCAGTGTTTGAGAGTTGGCAGCATTTATGGTCGGTGCTTTTGGGCATATTTTAAATAATTGTTTAATTTTTTGCAGGTAATGGCTTACTTTTTTCTTTTCTTTTATTTATTATATTTTGTTTATGCTGACCATTTGCTGCCATTTTTTCAAATTTGTCTTATTTATGTATTTTATTTATAAGAATATAAATGCTATTATTGTTTCGGATGATATTAACCTGGTGTTGTCTTGTAGTTTTTCTTTTCAGTCTAATTGTCACGCGTTATATTATATTAATTTGTCTTTTGTATTGTTATTTATTACAGTTTGTGATTTCAGTTATAAGAGCCCATACATACAGGGCTTTCCCTTGTACTAAATAAATAAATAAATATAGGGTAAGATTTTAATTTCTTCATTATGCTTTTTAAATCTTGATGCTCCAGTATACCTCAGATATCCCAAAGCTCACTGCTATTGCTGACTTCAAGTAATTTGGATATGATTGAAATTTGAAAATTTTTTCATAATTACAATAGATATTTTCAAAAATAATTTTTTGTAAATATCTTAACAATTGAATGAATTACAAAGAAAATTCATAGTTGTATTATAAACAACATTACTTACTTTTTCATCTGTTTCTAATAATTGACAAGGGTATTTTTTCCCTTTTGGTTCTTTTCTTTTTGGAATCAGTTGAATGCTTTTTGGAACAGCACATATTATTCTGCAATTAATTTATAAAAAATGTAAATTTGGAAAATAATTTAAAGATCATATATTAAATTTCAGTACGAAACATTTTATTCAATGTATATGATTAGAAAAATGTACTTTTGCATATTCCTATATTCAGGGTTTCTACTCAAATGTTTGTTTTGAATTCCCTGACTTCCCCTGATCAACTTGTACAGATTCCATCTTCATGTTCTTTACCGTACAGCATGTTGACAAAATAAAACAGCATTTGACTTACAAAGTACATATGTTACTGCTTCTTCAACTTTTTAATTAGTTATTTTTTCTAATTNCAGAAATTGTTTTGTTATACAATTAAAATTATTAAAATGAAAAATGATAATTTTAATTTGGATGGTATTATTTATTTATTAATTTTTGTACTTTGTAAATTTTCGAGGAAATTTTGTGCATGCTTAGGAGAAATTTTGGGTCTTGAAAATATTCTGCACCCCTTTTCATAAGTTGTATTGCACCACAATACTTCTTGCTGTCTGAAGAAGGTTACACTTAGTCAAGCACATTGTCAGCGAAAAAAAAAAAAATTGTTTTATTTATCATTTTTTGTACTTTATAAATTTTTGGGGAAGTTTTGGCTCTTGAAAATATTCTGCACCCATTTTCGTAAGTTGTATTGCACCATATTACTTCTTGCTGTCTGCAGATGGCTACACTTAGTCAAGCACATTATCAGCAAAAAAATCAACAAGAAAGCTAAGGAGGCAAATTACCTGACTTTCCAAGAATTTTTCTGAACATTAATGAAAATCTCTGACTTTCCTTCATTTTATAAACATTTTCTTCTTCTATTTTTCATATATTTTCATAGATTTATTACAAAATAAAAATATTAATGTCTAAATATATTTCTTCTACTGGTGTTATACCATACACTACACAAAAGTCTAGAAACATTAAACTTTAATAAAATATACATGGCACTACAGAAAGCTACAATATTGAACACATTCACATTGTTAGGAAGTTTCTAGATTGACACATACCAATAACACAGCTCAAATTACACTTTGACTTTAGTCCTGCATAGCTAAATAAATATCAAACTCAACTTCTTTTAAAAAACACTTAATAAAACATTTAACACCTTCCGTTGCTGAGAATACTTTATTTAAACACAAACGTTTTCAGCCTAATGGAATAAATCATCTTCAAGTGAACTGGCATTTGAACGTATTTCAAAATTGTAATAAATGGAATGTTTGATCATTATAAATTCAAATTTGAAACAAAAAATAGATAAATTAACCAATAAATAACAAAATAATCTATTTTTTGATTTAAATTTGAATTTATAACGATCAAACATTCCATTTATTACAATTTTGAAATACGTTCAAATGCCAGTTCACTTGAAGATGACCTATTTCATTAGGCTGAAAACGTTTGTGTTGAAATAAAGTATTCTCAGAGATAGAAGGTGTTAAATGTTTTATTAAGTGTCCTACATAGCACTCACCAGTATCAGCTTAGCATGATATTCACAATATAATAATGAAAAAGTTAGCCAAAAACTAAAAAATTTACCTTTGCAAAAAATTGGCACATTTCTTTAATATTTCAGAAAAAATTGTACATCATCTTAAATAAATTATGTTTTTGGTTGTCAAAATGTCTGTCAATTAAGTGCTCCATGTTAAAGATAGGTCATTTGTAACATTAATTTCAATTTTATTTCTATTAATCAACTTATTATGTCAAATTTACAATTGTATATCCCATTTTATAGTAACAACATACTTAAAGCATTTAATTCAAAAAATTTTATGATAATTTATCAGTTTATTGCTGCATGACAAATTATATAATAGGTCTAGTCAATTATTTATATGATTTAATTTTCCAAACTATGTAGTAATAATTATTAATTGCTTTGTAAATTATTGTTTAATTTTGTGTGCAATAATTTTTGGAAAAATTTTGGAACCTGAAAATATTCAGCATCTCTGTATACATTTTTAGAGAAAAAGTGTTATTTCAAAATTTTTGTATTTTTGAAATACTTTAGATAGATAAATTTCTTCAGACATCATATCCAAAGAAAATGTAGACATATCAAGTTTACTAAAAGAAATAATTCAACAGTTGATTGTATTTACAACAGAATAAAAATTTTATTCATATTATGCAATAAAATCATCTCTCAGTTATTAAACTGTCCTTGTTTAATGCTGTTTCATTTAGTGCTTTGTTGTCTAGGAATGTATTCTCACATTAAGCAGGGTCTTACTGTATTATAAAAATTATAAATACAGTCGACCCCCTATAACACGGTAGATACGTTCCGTTCTTTATGAAATTGATGTTTTACGAGTCCTTGAATACATGAGCCAATCACAGTCCGGCACGTATGCAGTTTACAGACTACGGCTGTTTGAAAGGTTTTCTTCCATAAAATTAATCAATTCTAGACTAATTCGACTCAACATTTCCAAAATACGTATAATTTTTTGGGAATAATCCATATAAATTATGCTATGAACAAAAAATTGTAGGATTACTTACCGAGTGTGAACTGTTCGACGACGCCATTGCTTAAGCTTGTTTTCGTCATGGAGTTTGTCATCGAATGGCGCTTGCATGCTTCCCGATAAATTATTTTTTTGCGAAAAATTTGCTGAACTTTGGAGACATCATTAATATAAATATAATTTTTATGGACGTTAAATAATAAATGATTTTTAGTAGGTCTGCTGCTCGTTTGAACTCAACGGTTTGTACAATATCTGCTATTGATCTAGATTCGACCAACCCTGTTGTGACACGAGTCGGCGATGACATTTAATCGAATTATACGAGTTTTTTTTAGCGTGTTTGTACGAATACTGTCGCAATTTTTTCACTGTGATATAGGAATCTGAACTATATGAACCCGTGTTATAGAGGGGTCTACTGTAGTCATCAAAATTTTGGATTACTTAAAGAGATGCTAAACAAATTTCATTATATTTGTTATATTACTTTTAATGATGAATTCTGGTTATTTAAAAAAATAAAGTACAGTAGAGCATTGATTATCCGACTCAATTGGGAACTCGGATTGGTCAGATAACTGAAAAAAAATCAGATAACTGAAAAGAATGAAAAAAATACATTATTAGTATAGTATATTAGTATATCCCATGTAATTAGTATATTAGTATATCGCTATTAACCTACTTTGCGTTGAATTTTCATCGATGTTAAGCCTAACAAAAATTTTTTAAAATAATAATCGTCGCTATTGTATCGTTAAAAATTATTTTTAAATTATTTTATTGCTCACAAAACAAACAACCACTCATAATTAGAAAATTAAGCCTTGTTTAAATACTGGTTTCACTTTCATGATCAAGCCAGTGTTGCCAGCTAAAACATGCAAAAATTTAACAAAAATAATATTAAAGTAGCCAAGACATAGCCAAATATTGTAGTGCCACATCACTAGCGGACATTTGAAATTTGCCTACTAGAATGGTTGGTTAACCGATGTGACGGTTAATCGGGGGTCGGATAATTGATGCTCTACTGTAGTTTTAAAGTAATTTGAAATTAGGCTGTATTTATATTAGAATAAAGTTTTATGTTATATAAAACTAAATATATTATTGTTATACACAAATATAAGTTATAACATTATATTTATTTATAATTACCTAACAGAAGCTTTATTTTCCACAGGAAGTGGATTTTTTAAAGAAAGGTGATTGCCGACTGTTACATCCAACATCTGGAAAAAACAATCATGTAATTTAGGATATTTTAAATTTATTTAATCACAAGAAATGAATACTCACAGATTCACCAATACTCTTACAAGTTACTCTTGCAACATGAACATCTTCTAAAATGAAAATATTTACAAAATTTTACACTTCAGATTAAAAGGTTAACTAACTCTAATATAAATATATAATTTTTAATTTATTAAATAAGCTTATTTTTTTGTTCTTGATAATATAAATGCAAATGCTCTTATGCTAACCAAAATTTTTTACAAACATAGCATATTATAATAATATATTAATAAGTTTGCAATTATTTTATATAGCTTATGCTAGATGATAATTTGAATTATTTAATAGTAATCTTATAACAAAGTATTTTTTAAACATGAAATTTTAATGCAAGATAAACTCTGATTTAACAATAAACAAACATTTTTTTCTATAGTTCAAAATTATAAATTAAATAGAAATCTATATTTTAGGAATTTGTTAATTTTTGTAACTTTAAATAATTAAAATGTAAAATCACTCCCCACAATATAAATGATTTTCTTATTAAAAAATCAAAACAAATATATAATACTGATATTATGCTACTCAACTAAACTTATATTAACAATATCTATTATCATTATTAATAAATTTGTTATATATTATACCTTAAAGATTTATTACTTAAAATTTTTTAATTATCTAAAAATCTTACTATGATAATGTTGAGAATCAAACAAAGTAATTTCTGTTATTTTTGAAGAACTTGTTCTCACTGAAAATATGAATTTATTATAAAAATTAAGATATTTATTCCAAAAGTAGGAATGGTGTAAAATATCAATAATAAAATATAAACAATTTAAACATTCAAAAAAATCTTAATAGAGTGAGTCTAAACAACTGTAAACTATCAGATTTATTTCTTACAGCCAATTCAATGTAAAGCAGAACTGAAACACTATTAGTAAATTAGATTTATTGTGCTGGTTTTATTTTAAGTTCATAAACAGAAGAAATACAAATTCTCAATCTCTTCATACTTCATGCTTTTTCATATTAGTGTATGTATCATTCTGGATTTATTTATTAATTGCCAGAGATGTCTTTAAACACTTTACATATCATGGTAGCAAAGTACTTCAAGATTGACTCTGCCGTGATATTTTTTTCCTACAATATGTGAAAATGCACTATGAATTTTTTTAGCGTTTCTTCTATTTATGAATTTTAGATAAATATTCATAACTTTTTCAATTTCCATATGGTAGAGTAATAAAACTAAAGAACAAATCAAAATTTAGTTTCAAATTATAAAAAATCAATTCAAGTATCAAGGCCACTTTTAACCTATTCCCTGGTATTCGCGACATATCTCAGGTCACAACACGATGACGTTCACCGATGGACCCGAGATATCTTGTTTCAGCATCGGAACATTTTTCAAACTAGATGTCGCTAGTCATTATAATTTTTATATTAAAACTAACTTCTGAAATAATTTTCTTTTGTTTTCACATTTATTAATATATCTATTTNTGATTTAACAATAAACAAACATTTTTTTCTATAGTTCAAAATTATAAATTAAATAGAAATCTATATTTTAGGAATTTGTTAATTTTTGTAACTTTAAATAATTAAAATGTAAAATCACTCCCCACAATATAAATGATTTTCTTATTAAAAAATCAAAACAAATATATAATACTGATATTATGCTACTCAACTAAACTTATATTAACAATATCTATTATCATTATTAATAAATTTGTTATATATTATACCTTAAAGATTTATTACTTAAAATTTTTTAATTATCTAAAAATCTTACTATGATAATGTTGAGAATCAAACAAAGTAATTTCTGTTATTTTTGAAGAACTTGTTCTCACTGAAAATATGAATTTATTATAAAAATTAAGATATTTATTCCAAAAGTAGGAATGGTGTAAAATATCAATAATAAAATATAAACAATTTAAACATTCAAAAAAATCTTAATAGAGTGAGTCTAAACAACTGTAAACTATCAGATTTATTTCTTACAGCCAATTCAATGTAAAGCAGAACTGAAACACTATTAGTAAATTAGATTTATTGTGCTGGTTTTATTTTAAGTTCATAAACAGAAGAAATACAAATTCTCAATCTCTTCATACTTCATGCTTTTTCATATTAGTGTATGTATCATTCTGGATTTATTTATTAATTGCCAGAGATGTCTTTAAACACTTTACATATCATGGTAGCAAAGTACTTCAAGATTGACTCTGCCGTGATATTTTTTTCCTACAATATGTGAAAATGCACTA
Source organism: Centruroides sculpturatus (assembly GCF_000671375.1). NCBI lineage: Eukaryota > Metazoa > Arthropoda > Arachnida > Scorpiones > Buthidae > Centruroides > Centruroides sculpturatus. Next base: position 472,192 of record NW_019384392.1, on the reverse strand, counting down.
TGAATTTTTTTAGCGTTTCTTCTATTTATGAATTTTAGATAAATATTCATAACTTTTTCAATTTCCATATGGTAGAGTAATAAAACTAAAGAACAAATCAAAATTTAGTTTCAAATTATAAAAAATCAATTCAAATATCAAGGCCACTTTTAACCTATTCCCTGGTATTCGCGACATATCTCAGGTCACAACACGATGACGTTCACCGATGGACCCGAGATATCTTGTTTCAGCATCGGAACATTTTTCAAACTAGATGTCGCTAGTCATTATAATTTTTATATTAAAACTAACTTCTGAAATAATTTTCTTTTGTTTTCACATTTATTAATATATCTATTTTGTTTGTGTTAAATAAAAAAAATAATTTCAGACAATACAATAGTCAGGATAATTTTTTTCAAAAACGTGTAATTTTTGTCAGGCTTAACATCGACAAAAATTCAACATGGGATAAGTTAAAAAAATATTGTAAATAATCACTATTAAAAGAAATTGATTTCTAAAAGCATTTTACAAAAATTATATAAATTTTGGTAATTGTCATAGTTGGAATCTCTAAATTTTAAAATTCTACTAACACATTAAATTGTTAAAGAATCATGCACATGTCCAAAACTTAAAAATGGATGATACATGAGTAGAGAAAACTGTAGATGAATGCAAACATACAAATATGGCAATAACTGTATTATTTGGTATCTATCATAGGATAATATACAATAACTTGTAGGAGTTAACAAATCAAAGCAATTAAGTAAGTCTTTTGTGAAAAAAAAAAAAAAAATAGGTAGAGAAAGGATGAAAAGTGTTTACCAATACTCAGAGATACATGTCAGTATGAAATATATTCACCTCAAACTATGATGCAGCACTCACAAATGTCAAGGCTTGTCACTGACTGGCTTGGTGACTTTTTAGCTATCATCACTAGTAATTGTGTCCATCATTAAGTTTTGGACACATGTATATTTAAAAAATATTTATGCAACTTTTACAGACTATATTCTAATAAATTAATTCATAATACTAAAATAAACTTTATATCTTCTCAAATATTGTTTCTTAAAGTTTTTAGATAAATGAATAGCTATTTAAAATGATTAAGTTATATTTAACAAATTAACTATTATAGTTATGCAAATATTTATTTTAGAACATTTATAACATGTCAATTACATATCCTAAATCACAGTTAAATATATTATTAGTATTCTTTCAGCTGTAAATCTTTTAGTTCTTTTAATGTATCAATAGGATAATAAGTTCATACATCACAAATATAAGTTATAACATTATATTTATTTATAATTACCTAACAGAAGCTTTATTTTCCACAGGAAGTGGATTTTTTAAAGAAAGGTGATTGCCGACTGTTACATCCAACATCTGGAAAAAACAATCATGTAATTTAGGATATTTTAAATTTATTTAATCACAAGAAATGAATACTCACAGATTCACCAATACTCTTACAAGTTACTCTTGCAACATGAACATCTTCTAAAATGAAAATATTTACAAAATTTTACACTTCAGATTAAAAGGTTAACTAACTCTAATATAAATATATAATTTTTNAAATTAACTATTATAGTTATGCAAATATTTATTTTAGAACATTTATAACATGTCAATTACATATCCTAAATCACAGTTAAATATATTATTAGTATTCTTTCAGCTGTAAATCTTTTAGTTCTTTTAATGTATCAATAGGATAATAAGTTCATACATGTACAATATGGATCTAGCCATTATTAAATTAATTCTTAAAAATAACTTTATAACGATTAATTATATTTTTAAGAAAGTATTTGTATCATTAAAGATTAGTTCTATTCTAAATGTAGAATGAACTATAACATTAAATCAAATACAAGGTGTATTTACTAAGGTCAGGGAGTGCATTTATATAAAAATTTTCTTTCAATAAATTCAGTCCCTGAAGTTAGTAAATATGCCTTGTATATAGAAGAAAAAATAATTCCATCTTTATTATGAAAATGTCACACACGTCTAACCTATGAATTTCCTTTGTTCCAATTTTCAAATTGTTTGTGGTGACGCTTGCTCCATTATTCAAAGAAATTTTAAGAATGAACTGCAGCTGACTCAATAATGTCGGGCAGTATAAGCAGCATATTTTTTCTATTCTCAAAATTATTGCAAGAATTGTTGAAATTTTATTTATTAAATAAATTAACAAATGCATTTAAACTGTTATATCATAATTTTCATGTATATAATTTTCCACTTGTAATAAAAATAGTTCTATTTTTCTTTGGTGTGTATGCACTGCAAATATGTCAGTTTTATTCTAAGTGTGGAATAGACATATATATAAATACTGCCTTACTGTGAATATAATGACCCTGCAAATCCAAAGGCCAAGGTCTTGGTCCACCTTCAAATGCAACTTCCATTGAAGAACCAAGAGCCAACACTGCAAACTGCTTAGGATATATTGGCTATAATAATAATTATAATATTTTACTATAAGTTATAACGTTTAGTAATATTTTCAAAGTAAAAATTATAATAATACCTGTAACAATTTATGACAAGCAATAGTAGATGTTGCATTTATAATTCCTTCACCTGTATCATAATGGACAACAACATCAGAATATCCAATTGCTTTACACGTAAACTGAAGAGCACGACAGCCTGTGCTAACTATATCTGTTCCTAAGATATTTGTAATAATTAAACTTTTTATAATAAAAAATTAATAAAACTAAAACCAAACAAACAGCAATCAAAATGGATATTTTTATTATGTTAAAAAGTTATTCAAAATGTCACAAATTTTAAAATGTAAAATGAAATGTACACAATTACAAAATGATATTAAAATAGATAATTTATTTTACATGATGGATGAGAAAAATGAGATTTTGAAGTACTACACTTCAAGTAAGTGTAAGTGTACTACATTAAAAAAAAACAATAATTCAACAAATGCATTAAGTCTATAATATTACTTTCTAGTAAATGAAAGTAATGTATTTCTTAATTAAACTGAAATTACTATAATTAATAAGAGAAAGCTATATAATTTATTAAATACTGATTACAGATTTCTCATGAAGATATATTAATATATACATGAACACAATAAAAATTTCTGAAGAAAACACTATATTAATCATTTCCACAGGGAATTAATAGTAATAGCAAAACCTATATTTTATGCTATCTGTAATATTTCAATAGAACTAAGCATTATTATATTAAAACAACATTTGTTAATTTTTAATAAACAGTTCTAAATATAAATTTTATAACTCCCCATGAGACATGTCATAGAACATCTGGAATGAATTGCAAAATAATCTATGAAATACTCAATGAAAAATGTTGATGCAAATATAATGTCAGTGCATTAAATTAAATTATAAAAACATTTTCTTATACAACTAAAAACTACTAGTTATTACTATTATCTTGAAATTAAAATTTTATTTAACAAATTTATTACTAAAACAAAAAGAAACATTAGTATTTAGGGCTAATTTTTATGAAAAAATATCTTAAACTCAAATAAATGTGTAAGTTGTATAAGTCCATTAATAAAGTGTCAGAATGAATACACCAGAAACTTCAAAATTATATCTTTAAATAAATGTGATAAAAATAAAATAAAAATTAAAAAAAATTTTTAAACTTACCTTCACTATAACTGAATTTTTCTAAATTAACATCTACTTCAATTGGTATTTCAGAACAATTATTAAACATTTTTATTCTACCTAGAAAATATAAAAGGTATTATATAAAATGATTATCAAGCTTTTATTAATTTATTTTTCAATCTTTAAAACTTTTCATACCTTCAGATTCATACCCATAGATTGCTAATGGTAAAATAACAGATTGTCCAATTTCAGTTTCAACAGTTGCATTCAAAAACTTGATACTAGCAACAATCTGTATAGAGATCTGAAAAAAATTTCAAATTTAATTTAAACAATAATAAAAAAAAAAAAAAGAAAAGAAAAAAAATACAATCACACCTTTGCAGAATCTATAAAAAGTGAATTCTGAAGATCTACAGCAGTTATACTGGCATTTCCAATAGTATGAGTAACTATCTGAATTCTGTCTAAATGTTCTTCATGAGTTATTTTTGCAATACTATTATTAGAAGATAGCCACTTATATGAACCTGTTCCTCCAGTAGCCTTAAGAAATAATAAAATTAGCAATGATAAAAAAAAATATAGATTATATAAAAATAATTTTCAAAAATTCTGATTTATTTATTCACATATTTGGCTACATAATCCAAAATAATTTTTATGAAGTCTCAATATATAAAAGAAAATTTTATAACTAACAATTTAAAGAAATAATAATAATAATAATAATGTTATGGAAAGGCATTAATATGTTATTGTATATTAAAAGACAATGTTTTCATTCAAACTACGTAAGTGTTTTTATAATACATAGAAGCAATGTTTTTTAATATCAGAAGAAAGAAGAATAGCAATTTCTCACCACCACACCTGACATCCAGAGATTCCATTCCCAAATATTAATATCAGATTATTAAATGCAACAAAATTGACTTAATAACATTATCAATAAAAAAAAAATCATATCTTAAATTTTTTGACAATATTTTTACTTATTAAAAATCACTATTTTTCAATTTTTATGGAAGAAGACTTTCTCCACACATTATTTCAAATAACTAATTAGAAAATTGTGATCAATATTAATTTAAGTTGTTGTTAACTTCTGTATCAGTATTTGAAAACTATGTAATGAATTTCAATAATTTACTCCTTACTGAAATAAAAGATAATCTTACTTTTAAAACAACAAAATATTTTGGCTGTATATGATCATTCCATGGCAACAGAACAACTGATGGAGAGACACGAACAGCTTGATATATTGTTACTTCCTGATAACCACTGACAGGTGATAAAATCCTAAGTAGTTTGCCATTCTGTAAAAAATATTTAAAAGTGAAAATATTTTTCTATAAAGTAATTTATTCATTTAAATAGTCTTCAAATTTCAAAAAATTTTTGTTTTAAAATCTTAATACATTACTAAATATTAGCAATATATTCAGGATTCCTACTCAAATTTTTATTTTCAATTCCATGACTTTCCCTGATCAACTTTTGTCCAAATTCCCTGACCCTCACATTTCTTACAGTATGGAATATTGACATAATAAAACAGAAATTTACTTACTGTAAACATTGAGTACATCTATCCCTCTTTTTGCACAGTTGATACATTCCAAAGACTGTGCCAAAAAGTACAGTACAAATATCCTGTATAAAAATGTTTGATAGGATCCACAACTTCAATGTAATAAAAAAATTAGCAATTTATAAATGAAACATGAGCTTTTTCTTTTATCATCATTTATCATTATTATTTGTATGTAAATCTAGTAAATACAAGGTAGCATAAAATCAACAAAGAATATTGTCTGATATACAAATATTACTGTACCCTGCTTAAAAAAGAAGAACTCTTGACTTAGAAATATGAATTTTAAAAACAATCTTTCAACAAAAAGAGCAACTATTTTTAAACAGCAACATAATTTTAACAAAAAATTAAATGTAAAAATTTTCAAATAAAAAGTGTTTTTTTCCCATGTAAAAAAAATCGATCAGGCTACCTAGTTAATATTCAAAATTATAACATACTACAGTATTACTACAGGTATGATCAATGTTGCCAGTTTTTAAGCCATAAAATTACCAAAATCAATGATATTTGTTTTCCAACTTTATTTCTATTAAACTAATTATTAAACTATGTATCAAAGTGCAGAAAATTAACAGGAGAGAGAGAAAAACACACTTGCAGTATAGTACTTTCAAGGAAAATCATAACAACAGATGCAAAATGTTGTGCCGACCACAAGTGATGTAAGCATTTTATATCTTTTACTGTAAATACCGGGTAACTGTTTAAAAAACATTACTACACAACATAAAAAACTATATATAAGAAAAACAATTAAATTATATATTTTTACTGATTGATTTAGCTATTTCGAAGTGAACATTCTAATAAATTACCATTTCAACTTTTAAAAGTTTGCAAACAAATTTTTAATTAGTTGTTTTTTTTATTCTAATTAACAATTTCATCTTTTTATAATTGCTAAATTATTAAAAATAAAAGCTATAATATTAAACACTTTTACATAAAAAGTAGTTTATTCTGTTATTAATCCACAACCATAAAATTATATGGCTTCAAAATGGTGAAAAAAGCCATTATTTATTTATTTTTTGATTGTTAATAAATTCTGTAGTCCATTACAGAAGTATAAATTTATACCTTAATAAATTTATAAAATTTTAATATACTGGAAATAAATAGGAAATTATGTTTTGTTATGCAATAAAAATTAATAATAATAATAATAATAAAATAAATATTTGTAATTTATTAGTATTATTTATCAATTTTTGCACTTCGTTCTGATTTTTTGAAAATCAATTCATTAACACCTTNAAACAATAATAAAAAAAAAAGAAAAGAAAAAAAATACAATCACACCTTTGCAGAATCTATAAAAAGTGAATTCTGAAGATCTACAGCAGTTATACTGGCATTTCCAATAGTATGAGTAACTATCTGAATTCTGTCTAAATGTTCTTCATGAGTTATTTTTGCAATACTATTATTAGAAGATAGCCACTTATATGAACCTGTTCCTCCAGTAGCCTTAAGAAATAATAAAATTAGCAATGATAAAAAAAAATATAGATTATATAAAAATAATTTTCAAAAATTCTGATTTATTTATTCACATATTTGGCTACATAATCCAAAATAATTTTTATGAAGTCTCAATATATAAAAGAAAATTTTATAACTAACAATTTAAAGAAATAATAATAATAATAATAATGTTATGGAAAGGCATTAATATGTTATTGTATATTAAAAGACAATGTTTTCATTCAAACTACGTAAGTGTTTTTATAATACATAGAAGCAATGTTTTTTAATATCAGAAGAAAGAAGAATAGCAATTTCTCACCACCACACCTGACATCCAGAGATTCCATTCCCAAATATTAATATCAGATTATTAAATGCAACAAAATTGACTTAATAACATTATCAATAAAAAAAAAATCATATCTTAAATTTTTTGACAATATTTTTACTTATTAAAAATCACTATTTTTCAATTTTTATGGAAGAAGACTTTCTCCACACATTATTTCAAATAACTAATTAGAAAATTGTGATCAATATTAATTTAAGTTGTTGTTAACTTCTGTATCAGTATTTGAAAACTATGTAATGAATTTCAATAATTTACTCCTTACTGAAATAAAAGATAATCTTACTTTTAAAACAACAAAATATTTTGGCTGTATATGATCATTCCATGGCAACAGAACAACTGATGGAGAGACACGAACAGCTTGATATATTGTTACTTCCTGATAACCACTGACAGGTGATAAAATCCTAAGTAGTTTGCCATTCTGTAAAAAATATTTAAAAGTGAAAATATTTTTCTATAAAGTAATTTATTCATTTAAATAGTCTTCAAATTTCAAAAAATTTTTGTTTTAAAATCTTAATACATTACTAAATATTAGCAATATATTCAGGATTCCTACTCAAATTTTTATTTTCAATTCCATGACTTTCCCTGATCAACTTTTGTCCAAATTCCCTGACCCTCACATTTCTTACAGTATGGAATATTGACATAATAAAACAGAAATTTACTTACTGTAAACATTGAGTACATCTATCCCTCTTTTTGCACAGTTGATACATTCCAAAGACTGTGCCAAAAAGTACAGTACAAATATCCTGTATAAAAATGTTTGATAGGATCCACAACTTCAATGTAATAAAAAAATTAGCAATTTATAAATTAAACATGAGCTTTTTCTTTTATCATCATTTATCATTATTATTTGTATGTAAATCTAGTAAATACAAGGTAGCATAAAATCAACAAAGAATATTGTCTGATATACAAATATTACTGTACCCTGCTTAAAAAAGAAGAACTCTTGACTTAGAAATATGAATTTTAAAAACAATCTTTCAACAAAAAGAGCAACTATTTTTAAACAGCAACATAATTTTAACAAAAAATTAAATGTAAAAATTTTCAAATAAAAAGTGTTTTTTTCCCATGTAAAAAAAATCGATCAGGCTACCTAGTTAATATTCAAAATTATAACATACTACAGTATTACTACAGGTATGATCAATGTTGCCAGTTTTTAAGCCATAAAATTACCAAAATCAATGATATTTGTTTTCCAACTTTATTTCTATTAAACTAATTATTAAACTATGTATCAAAGTGCAGAAAATTAACAGGAGAGAGAGAAAAACACACTTGCAGTATAGTACTTTCAAGGAAAATCATAACAACAGATGCAAAATGTTGTGCCGACCACAAGTGATGTAAGCATTTTATATCTTTTACTGTAAATACCGGGTAACTGTTTAAAAAACATTACTACACAACATAAAAAACTATATATAAGAAAAACAATTAAATTATATATTTTTACTGATTGATTTAGCTATTTCGAAGTGAACATTCTAATAAATTACCATTTCAACTTTTAAAAGTTTGCAAACAAATTTTTAATTAGTTGTTTTTTTTATTCTAATTAACAATTTCATCTTTTTATAATTGCTAAATTATTAAAAATAAAAGCTATAATATTAAACACTTTTACATAAAAAGTAGTTTATTCTGTTATTAATCCACAACCATAAAATTATATGGCTTCAAAATGGTGAAAAAAGCCATTATTTATTTATTTTTTGATTGTTAATAAATTCTGTAGTCCATTACAGAAGTATAAATTTATACCTTAATAAATTTATAAAATTTTAATATACTGGAAATAAATAGGAAATTATGTTTTGTTATGCAATAAAAATTAATAATAATAATAATAATAAAATAAATATTTGTAATTTATTAGTATTATTTATCAATTTTTGCACTTCGTTCTGATTTTTTGAAAATCAATTCATTAACACCTTACCTTGAATTGAGAGGGTGAACGATAATTGTGTTGGGGTTCAGAAAGGGTTAAAATATTTTGGGAAAATTTTTAAATTGATCTTACATTATCAAGAGTATTGCAGATTTTTCTCTCAAATTTATAATAAAGCATTTTTAAAATCTTAAAATGTTTAAAATTTAAAAATGCTGATTGATCTGGCAGTATATTATATTAGGGACAGTTTGATCCCTGGAGTTTTGCAATGCTCTCCTCGGTGTTGCATTTTATAATAATTCTTCACATAAACAATTAATATTAGTTTTAAAATTGACCTGCAACTGTCAATAAAAGCAAACATTTGTATTAACTGTCAAAACACTAAAACAAAATTTTTAAAAAATTAAACAATTTGACGCGATTTAAACTTCTGATTTTGAGTGATTTTAAAATATTCTTACAATACAATAGAACAGTAAGTAAGACTTTAATATATTACACACACAAAATTAAAATTAATTCATTATTTGCAATTAGGCAAGGTTCAGCACTAAGCACCCGAGAAAAATTTTCAGTGTTTTTGGAAGATGCTTTTGCTGATATCAGATAAGGAAAGCAGTTAAGTACATAAGAAAGACACAAAAATTTTATGAAAGACAGGTTTATACATCTAGTGGTGTCCTCTAATATTAAAAATGTTTCAACAGAAAAATGAATTCCGATATATTCTAATGTGAGAAGCCAGGGGAGTAGTCTAAACCCCTTTTAACAGCAATGGTTTGGTGAAGACCGCTCACGTCATTGGATGGCTATTTAAAATAGGAGGACTATAATTCGAGTGGGGAGCGCAATCGGTAAGCCGATAGGGTGATCCTTACTCCAAATAATGACAGGTTGACATGTTAACTAAATAATAAGTTTAATAGAAAAATAAAGCATAAGATACAATATACAAGTGTATAATAATCAGATATATCGGAATATATTGATTATGGGTGTAAGAAAACAAAAACAAATGAGGACTGTACAATGGCACTTTGAATGAAATTTTCTTTTAATAACAATTCGTAATTCATTCCATTATCGGTCTGCCTTACATAGGTAGGTAGATATTGTGAATACAAAGAGAAAAAAAAACTTACTTCTAAATTCTAAGCTAAAACGACTTAATTCTATATACAATCATTTACATGGTGGTACACACGTGTTGCTACTATACTCCTTTGTTCTCAGTCCGATCTCCTTGCACGTCTCTGCTCGCTCGTCCGTCCGTCCTTGTAGCACCATTCCAACACGAAAAGAGAGAGAGAGAGTTCTTGCACACACGAGACAGTCTCCTTTTATACCCCTCTTCACGTGACCTTTTGTTCTCCACCAATCAGTCCGCCCCCCCCTTGCGCAGCAATAGGAGTGACCTGACATAGTCTTCCGCGTACAATCACACAAAGAAAACAAAACATAGTTCTTGACACGTGGAAATTCATTTACACAAATTATAATAAAATGGAAGAGTACATAAATAAAAAACCAAAGTAGCGTAGCACTACATACCTCCCCTGCAAAGACTACTTCCCAAAATGTAATTTGCGGAAGTCTGGCCTTCTTCCCCTTAAATTATACGGCCTCTCACTACACGTCATCCCTTCCGGTTCACCCCCCTCAGGTCCACTAATGTCATGGGAACGTTTACCAATGCACTTATTTCTAACCACACGTTGATCAAGAATCTCGTCCTCATCTTCTGTTATCACCTCTCTTACGTTTCTCTTCCTTCCTAACCTCCTTTTAATAGGTTTTATCCACCCATAGCAAGGTTTAATACGGTCAACATGGACCGTTTCCACATCCCCACGATTGCAACCTTCCACGCGGTAAGTTGTGGGATTTATCACCTTGGTGATACGGAACGGGCCCGCATAATTGTCAGAAAACTTCTTCTTGACCCCACTTCTTTTCACCCATACCTTTTGACCTTCATTAAATCTCATTAACTCTCTTCCCTTATTCCTAAAGTCACGACTCTTCCGATTTTTCTTTCTTGCGTGATGCTCCGCTAGTTCTCTCAAAACGCGAAACTTTGTAATGAGAAATGATCTACGCTCATCCGTGGTCATACATCTAGGGATGTAATCGATGTTCGGAGCCCTTGGGTCAGTCCCAAATAAAAGGAATGCTGGCGACTCATTGGTGGTGGAGTGATAAGAATTATTGTACGCGAAGCAGGCAGATGGGATTAGATCATCCCATTCCGCACCATCATCACTTGATGACTTCGCGATCATATCGATTAGGGATTTATTAACCCTCTCACATATACCATTAGCACACGGTCTATAAGCTGTCGTCACATTACGCCTACTTCCCAACCACTTACAACAATCCATGAAAAGTGATGATAAAAAATTTGTGCCTCTATCCGATATTATTACCTCCGGAGCCCCAAACCTACAAACAATTTCATCAAAAAGTACATTGCTCACAGACCATGCCGTCTGATCCTTCATCGGATGAGCCTCTACGAAGCGCGTGAAAACATCGATAATAACGAGTATGTAGCGATTTCCCTTCTTTGACGTATGAATGGGACCTATCACATCAACAGCGATCTTTTGAAAAGGGGCGCTAGCTGTTTCATTCTCTTGAAATGGGGCCCTACCCTTGTGGATATTATACCGTTGACACTCTTCGCAGTCTCTTACTACCTCCTCAACCTTACACCTTAGGTTCCTTATAAAGTACGTTCTCTCTATATTTTTAACGGTTTTTAATACCCCCCAATGCCCCGAGAGTTGGTTTTTATGGATCGCTCTCACGAGATCTTTTGCTAAATTTTCCCCCACGCACACTTGGTCAATGTATTGGTTACGGGACTTCAAGTATCCCTTTTTGTACAAACAATCATTCATTACCACATACTCAGACGCCTCAATACCTATCCTATCGTAACCATTACTTCGTAGTATGTCTCTTTTTATAGGACCAAATACACTATCACAGTCCTGTGACTGGCAAATTTCATACCTGCTCGGGATCTCCTCCCTTCCAGATCCTACCTCTATGTGATTCACGCCATTCACATTCCTGGACAGAAAGTCTGCAACAACATTATCAACACCTTTTATGTGTTGTATTTCAATTTGATAGTCCATAAGTTCCATAACCCAACGGGTTAGTCTGCGACTACCATTTTGAATGTTACCCATGAAAACTAATGGTTTGTGATCAGATAATATTATAATCCTTTGCCCCAAAATTAAATATTTAAAGTGCCTCAAGGCTAAGACTATCGCCAGACATTCCTTTTCTATGGTCGAATAATTCAATTCAGCCCCCCGAAACCTTTAGCTATAATACCCTATTGGGGCTAACTCCCCACTACGTTGTTGTTCGAGGACTGCGACAGCAGCTTTATCAGAAGCGTCTGTGTGTAGATAGAATGGTTCTTTGAAATCAGGGTGGGTAAGGATCTGTGAGTTAGCAATAGCATACTTTAATTTCTCAAAGCTATCCTGACATTCTTGACTCCACGTGAATTTTTTATTCTTCTTGGTCAATTCCGTTAATGGATTAGCAATTTCTGAAAATGAAGGGATAAAACTACGGAAAAATCCCACAACACCGAGGAAACTCCAGACTTCCCTAGCGCTGCCCGGTGGTTTAATGTTCTTAATTGAATCAATATTTGCAGGGTCTGGAGTCACACCCTTTTCATTTATTATGTGTCCCAAGTACTTAACTTCCTTCGCCAAAATTTGGCATTTCTTTGGGTTTACCTTTAATCCCTCATTTCTCAGAGTACTAACCATCTGTTCGAGTAATTCTAGGTGGTCTTCTAAATTCTTTGAAAATAGCACTATGTCGTCCTGAAAGACGAAACAGCTATTTCCCACAAACCTTGCAAGGGTCTTTGTCATCACAAATTGAAAAAAACGTCCACTATTTTTGCCACCTTGGGGCATACGGCAAAGTTGATATTTTCCCCAAGGTGTTGAAAAGGCAAAGACATGTCTAACCTTGGGGTCTAAAGGTATTTGGAAATATCCTGCTTTCAGGTCCAGAACAGAAAAGAATTTATTTCCCTCCAATTGTGATAGGATATCATCTATTCTGGCCATTGGGAACACTTGAGGCTCCGTGATTTCATTGATTTTTCGTAAGTCAAGGGTGATGCGGATTTCGCCTGAGTCCTTGGGGACAACGTGTATAGGCGAATTCCATGCTGAGGTACTTTCCTCACATATACCGGCCTTCACAAGTTCGCTGATTTTTTTTTTAAGAGCAGGTAAGTAGTTGCAGGGGATGCGGTACTGCTTTACATTCACCGGGCATTCTGAGGTTAATTTAACCGAATGCACATAATTATTTGTGCCGGATATATCAGTTATTTCTTCAGCAATAGCGTCGGGATATTTCCCCAGCACCTCAGTTACTCTTCCTTTTATTCTATCACCAAGGTGATCTAATTTCCAAGCATTAGCCTTAAATTCACTCTTATTATTAATGTTTACGAAAAGCTCCTGACTTCCTGTCCTACTGGTCTCAATTACTGGTCTCACCTCAGTTAAAATTTCTGGATACTGGCTAATAACATCCATCCCTAATATGAGGTCATAATTGGCACCTGCCGGGAATTTAACGCTAGGAATCCTCATTTCAATCGTGTTCTCATCACAAAACCCACACCTTACTGCCAGGGCTTCGTCACTCTCAATTATTGCCCCTGACATTCCGCTAATGCACGAATTGTCTCGAACAATCCAACCAGGGTTTTCATATTTTGCCCACTCAGCAAGTTCACTCCTAACGACTGTCCTCTCGGCTCCCGTATCTATCAACCCACTAACTCTCTGTCCTACTAATCTGCCAATAATGATCGGTAGCCCTCTCATATTCAATTGCACATTCTTGGTCAGTTCCAAACTAGCCAGCAGGTCATTAGCCTGACCTTCCAAATGACCGCCAACTAGTTTAAACGTTCCCTCTTTCTGCATTGCCGGGAAAGGTGACCCTTCTCACCGCATGAGTAACACCTCCGATCTTCCTTCGAGTTCCTCTCGGAACGTCTCTCCGCCTTGACATAATCAACCACAGAAGACATAGAGTCGCTCAGTTTCTTAATTTGAACCTCTAGTTCAGTTACCCGGACATCTAATTTGTCACGCTTCTCATTAGGACATACCTCCTGTTCCAGACTAATACATATTTTACTAACTCCCCGCTTGTTACATGCATCTTCTATTTCCTCTTCTTCCTCGGCTTTAACTATTGCCTCATCCAAAGTTCTCGGCCGACCCTGCATGACCTGTTTCCGAATTTCAGGTACCAACCCTTCCATAAAGCACTCCTTGACCGTGTTATCTCTTATCGTAGCCAAATTGGGATTTCATGTTACAGCGTGCGAAAACAGAGTTTTAAGTCGTCTACCATACTCGCAAACCCTTTCTCCCTTCTTCTGGGATATTTTTAGTACTTGATCCAAATGATTCCTTTCCCTTTCTTTGTGCCCAAAGCACTTTACAAGCTCCTTCTTTATGTTTTCATATCCCTCAATCCCTTGGTCCCTTAAATCAAAGAAAACAGACAAGGGCTCACCTTTGAGACGGGCTTGCATCACTGAAATCTTCACCTTTTCGTCCCAACTTGCTAGTGAGGCTACATTTTCCACAGTCTGGAAAAACCGGCCGACGTCTAGCATGTCACCAGGCAGACTTGAAAAACATGGAATCATACCCATGAATCCAGTGACAATAGGTACGTTTCCAACGTCTACCGCTCCTGATACTTGTGAACCACTGGTGACTTGTTCTTCCATCTTACTTTCACACTACTTTATACGATCCTTAAGGTAATAGGCACAATTTACGAGAAAAAAAAAACTGGAGTACGTACAATCTAATGCCTCGACAAATTTTCACAATTCAAAAAAAATATATATAGTCCTCTTACAAGGAGTCACCCAATTACAAAGAAATACAACTTCTCTGATCCTGTCGCGGACGCCAATGTATAATAATCAGATATATCGGAATATATTGATTATGGGTGTAAGAAAACAAAAACAAATGAGGACTGTACAATGGCACTTTGAATGAAATTTTCTTTTAATAACAATTCGTAATTCATTCCATTATCGGTCTGCCTTACATAGGTAGGTAGATATTGTGAATACAAAGAGAAAAAAAAACTTACTTCTAAATTCTAAGCTAAAACGACTTAATTCTATATACAATCATTTACATGGTGGTACACACGTGTTGCTACTATACTCCTTTGTTCTCAGTCCGATCTCCTTGCACATCTCTGCTCGCTCGTCCATCCGTCCGTCCTTGTAGCACCAATCCAACATGAAAAGAGAGAGAGAGAGTTCTTGCACACACGAGACAGTCTCCTTTTATACCCCTCTTCACGTGACCTTTTGTTCTCCACCAATCAGTCCGCACCCCCCTTGCGCAGCAATAGGAGTGACCCGACATAGTCTTCCGCGTACAATCACACAAAGAAAACAAAACATAGTTCTTGACACGTGGAAATTCATTTACACAAATTATAATAAAATGGAAGAGTACATAAATAAAAAACCAAAGTAGCGTAGCACTACACAAGTGAAAAATACAATTATAGATATGCATTACTATGCTAGAGGTCAATGATCTAGCCTATATGCATTTATAATTATTACTACTGGCCCTAACTCAAATGCTAAACGATCAAGAGTTTACATCTATTTTATCATACCTCTAGTTGGAGTAGTGGCCATTGATTCGGCACCAAGTTATTCATGATTCGGCACCTATAATTTTGTAGTGATTTGTATAAAATTATAGGTAATCATTTGGGACTATAATTATGGTAGGACAGAAGTTGGCATGCTCTTCTAAGTATGTCCACCCCAATATGGCGAGATGAACCTCTGTTGTCATCTCCTAGGTATGTCCACCCGTCAGTAATAGATGTCTGGCTGTTATATATGTATTCAGTGTTTGGAATCTGATCAGGTAACCATTTGTTTGGTAGTGCTGACATGTCTGTTTGTTAGTGATAGTCTAAGGAGGAAATCTATAAACAAAGTTAATTATCAACTTTCTCATATTTGACAGTTGACCATTATAACATATTTGCATTAATTTCGTTACTAA
The DNA here is from genome assembly GCF_000671375.1 of Centruroides sculpturatus. Taxonomy (NCBI): domain Eukaryota; kingdom Metazoa; phylum Arthropoda; class Arachnida; order Scorpiones; family Buthidae; genus Centruroides; species Centruroides sculpturatus. The sequence goes on along the minus strand of NW_019384392.1, from coordinate 456,063 downwards.
GCTTAATTGTGCTAATAAAGGTTGCAGCATTACTTCTTGCTGCATGCAGATGGCTACACTTGGTCAGCCATATTCTGCAAACAAAATCAGCTAAGCAGATAAATTCCCTGACTTTCCATTACTTTTTCCAAACACTAACAAAAATTCCCAATTTTCCAGGTACGTAGGAACCCTGTATATTATGATTNTAACTGTCAAAACACTAAAACAAAATTTTTAAAAAATTAAACAATTTGACGCGATTTAAACTACTGATTTTGAGTGATTTTAAAATATTCTTACAATACAATAGAACAGTAAGTAAGACTTTAATATATTACACACACAAAATTAAAATTAATTCATTATTTGCAATTAGGCAAGGTTCAGCACTAAGCACCCGAGAAAAATTTTCAGTGTTTTTGGAAGATGCTTTTGCTGATATCAGATAAGGAAAGCAGTTAAGTACATAAGAAAGACACAAAAATTTTATGAAAGACAGGTTTATACATCTAGTGGTGTCCTCTAATATTAAAAATGTTTCAACAGAAAAATGAATTCCGATATATTCTAATGTGAGAAGCCAGGGGAGTAGTCTAAACCCCTTTTAACAGCAATGGTTTGGTGAAGACCGCTCACGTCATTGGATGGCTATTTAAAATAGGAGGACTATAATTCGAGTGGGGAGCGCAATCGGTAAGCCGATAGGGTGATCCTTACTCCAAATAATGACAGGTTGACATGTTAACTAAATAATAAGTTTAATAGAAAAATAAAGCATAAGATACAATATACAAGTGTATAATAATCAGATATATCGGAATATATTGATTATGGGTGTAAGAAAACAAAAACAAATGAGGACTGTACAATGGCACTTTGAATGAAATTTTCTTTTAATAACAATTCGTAATTCATTCCATTATCGGTCTGCCTTACATAGGTAGGTAGATATTGTGAATACAAAGAGAAAAAAAAACTTACTTCTAAATTCTAAGCTAAAACGACTTAATTCTATATACAATCATTTACATGGTGGTACACACGTGTTGCTACTATACTCCTTTGTTCTCAGTCCGATCTCCTTGCACGTCTCTGCTCGCTCGTCCGTCCGTCCTTGTAGCACCATTCCAACACGAAAAGAGAGAGAGAGAGTTCTTGCACACACGAGACAGTCTCCTTTTATACCCCTCTTCACGTGACCTTTTGTTCTCCACCAATCAGTCCGCCCCCCCCTTGCGCAGCAATAGGAGTGACCTGACATAGTCTTCCGCGTACAATCACACAAAGAAAACAAAACATAGTTCTTGACACGTGGAAATTCATTTACACAAATTATAATAAAATGGAAGAGTACATAAATAAAAAACCAAAGTAGCGTAGCACTACATACCTCCCCTGCAAAGACTACTTCCCAAAATGTAATTTGCGGAAGTCTGGCCTTCTTCCCCTTAAATTATACGGCCTCTCACTACACGTCATCCCTTCCGGTTCACCCCCCTCAGGTCCACTAATGTCATGGGAACGTTTACCAATGCACTTATTTCTAACCACACGTTGATCAAGAATCTCGTCCTCATCTTCTGTTATCACCTCTCTTACGTTTCTCTTCCTTCCTAACCTCCTTTTAATAGGTTTTATCCACCCATAGCAAGGTTTAATACGGTCAACATGGACCGTTTCCACATCCCCACGATTGCAACCTTCCACGCGGTAAGTTGTGGGATTTATCACCTTGGTGATACGGAACGGGCCCGCATAATTGTCAGAAAACTTCTTCTTGACCCCACTTCTTTTCACCCATACCTTTTGACCTTCATTAAATCTCATTAACTCTCTTCCCTTATTCCTAAAGTCACGACTCTTCCGATTTTTCTTTCTTGCGTGATGCTCCGCTAGTTCTCTCAAAACGCGAAACTTTGTAATGAGAAATGATCTACGCTCATCCGTGGTCATACATCTAGGGATGTAATCGATGTTCGGAGCCCTTGGGTCAGTCCCAAATAAAAGGAATGCTGGCGACTCATTGGTGGTGGAGTGATAAGAATTATTGTACGCGAAGCAGGCAGATGGGATTAGATCATCCCATTCCGCACCATCATCACTTGATGACTTCGCGATCATATCGATTAGGGATTTATTAACCCTCTCACATATACCATTAGCACACGGTCTATAAGCTGTCGTCACATTACGCCTACTTCCCAACCACTTACAACAATCCATGAAAAGTGATGATAAAAAATTTGTGCCTCTATCCGATATTATTACCTCCGGAGCCCCAAACCTACAAACAATTTCATCAAAAAGTACATTGCTCACAGACCATGCCGTCTGATCCTTCATCGGATGAGCCTCTACGAAGCGCGTGAAAACATCGATAATAACGAGTATGTAGCGATTTCCCTTCTTTGACGTATGAATGGGACCTATCACATCAACAGCGATCTTTTGAAAAGGGGCGCTAGCTGTTTCATTCTCTTGAAATGGGGCCCTACCCTTGTGGATATTATACCGTTGACACTCTTCGCAGTCTCTTACTACCTCCTCAACCTTACACCTTAGGTTCCTTATAAAGTACGTTCTCTCTATATTTTTAACGGTTTTTAATACCCCCCAATGCCCCGAGAGTTGGTTTTTATGGATCGCTCTCACGAGATCTTTTGCTAAATTTTCCCCCACGCACACTTGGTCAATGTATTGGTTACGGGACTTCAAGTATCCCTTTTTGTACAAACAATCATTCATTACCACATACTCAGACGCCTCAATACCTATCCTATCGTAACCATTACTTCGTAGTATGTCTCTTTTTATAGGACCAAATACACTATCACAGTCCTGTGACTGGCAAATTTCATACCTGCTCGGGATCTCCTCCCTTCCAGATCCTACCTCTATGTGATTCACGCCATTCACATTCCTGGACAGAAAGTCTGCAACAACATTATCAACACCTTTTATGTGTTGTATTTCAATTTGATAGTCCATAAGTTCCATAACCCAACGGGTTAGTCTGCGACTACCATTTTGAATGTTACCCATGAAAACTAATGGTTTGTGATCAGATAATATTATAATCCTTTGCCCCAAAATTAAATATTTAAAGTGCCTCAAGGCTAAGACTATCGCCAGACATTCCTTTTCTATGGTCGAATAATTCAATTCAGCCCCCCGAAACCTTTAGCTATAATACCCTATTGGGGCTAACTCCCCACTACGTTGTTGTTCGAGGACTGCGACAGCAGCTTTATCAGAAGCGTCTGTGTGTAGATAGAATGGTTCTTTGAAATCAGGGTGGGTAAGGATCTGTGAGTTAGCAATAGCATACTTTAATTTCTCAAAGCTATCCTGACATTCTTGACTCCACGTGAATTTTTTATTCTTCTTGGTCAATTCCGTTAATGGATTAGCAATTTCTGAAAATGAAGGGATAAAACTACGGAAAAATCCCACAACACCGAGGAAACTCCAGACTTCCCTAGCGCTGCCCGGTGGTTTAATGTTCTTAATTGAATCAATATTTGCAGGGTCTGGAGTCACACCCTTTTCATTTATTATGTGTCCCAAGTACTTAACTTCCTTCGCCAAAATTTGGCATTTCTTTGGGTTTACCTTTAATCCCTCATTTCTCAGAGTACTAACCATCTGTTCGAGTAATTCTAGGTGGTCTTCTAAATTCTTTGAAAATAGCACTATGTCGTCCTGAAAGACGAAACAGCTATTTCCCACAAACCTTGCAAGGGTCTTTGTCATCACAAATTGAAAAAAACGTCCACTATTTTTGCCACCTTGGGGCATACGGCAAAGTTGATATTTTCCCCAAGGTGTTGAAAAGGCAAAGACATGTCTAACCTTGGGGTCTAAAGGTATTTGGAAATATCCTGCTTTCAGGTCCAGAACAGAAAAGAATTTATTTCCCTCCAATTGTGATAGGATATCATCTATTCTGGCCATTGGGAACACTTGAGGCTCCGTGATTTCATTGATTTTTCGTAAGTCAAGGGTGATGCGGATTTCGCCTGAGTCCTTGGGGACAACGTGTATAGGCGAATTCCATGCTGAGGTACTTTCCTCACATATACCGGCCTTCACAAGTTCGCTGATTTTTTTTTTAAGAGCAGGTAAGTAGTTGCAGGGGATGCGGTACTGCTTTACATTCACCGGGCATTCTGAGGTTAATTTAACCGAATGCACATAATTATTTGTGCCGGATATATCAGTTATTTCTTCAGCAATAGCGTCGGGATATTTCCCCAGCACCTCAGTTACTCTTCCTTTTATTCTATCACCAAGGTGATCTAATTTCCAAGCATTAGCCTTAAATTCACTCTTATTATTAATGTTTACGAAAAGCTCCTGACTTCCTGTCCTACTGGTCTCAATTACTGGTCTCACCTCAGTTAAAATTTCTGGATACTGGCTAATAACATCCATCCCTAATATGAGGTCATAATTGGCACCTGCCGGGAATTTAACGCTAGGAATCCTCATTTCAATCGTGTTCTCATCACAAAACCCACACCTTACTGCCAGGGCTTCGTCACTCTCAATTATTGCCCCTGACATTCCGCTAATGCACGAATTGTCTCGAACAATCCAACCAGGGTTTTCATATTTTGCCCACTCAGCAAGTTCACTCCTAACGACTGTCCTCTCGGCTCCCGTATCTATCAACCCACTAACTCTCTGTCCTACTAATCTGCCAATAATGATCGGTAGCCCTCTCATATTCAATTGCACATTCTTGGTCAGTTCCAAACTAGCCAGCAGGTCATTAGCCTGACCTTCCAAATGACCGCCAACTAGTTTAAACGTTCCCTCTTTCTGCATTGCCGGGAAAGGTGACCCTTCTCACCGCATGAGTAACACCTCCGATCTTCCTTCGAGTTCCTCTCGGAACGTCTCTCCGCCTTGACATAATCAACCACAGAAGACATAGAGTCGCTCAGTTTCTTAATTTGAACCTCTAGTTCAGTTACCCGGACATCTAATTTGTCACGCTTCTCATTAGGACATACCTCCTGTTCCAGACTAATACATATTTTACTAACTCCCCGCTTGTTACATGCATCTTCTATTTCCTCTTCTTCCTCGGCTTTAACTATTGCCTCATCCAAAGTTCTCGGCCGACCCTGCATGACCTGTTTCCGAATTTCAGGTACCAACCCTTCCATAAAGCACTCCTTGACCGTGTTATCTCTTATCGTAGCCAAATTGGGATTTCATGTTACAGCGTGCGAAAACAGAGTTTTAAGTCGTCTACCATACTCGCAAACCCTTTCTCCCTTCTTCTGGGATATTTTTAGTACTTGATCCAAATGATTCCTTTCCCTTTCTTTGTGCCCAAAGCACTTTACAAGCTCCTTCTTTATGTTTTCATATCCCTCAATCCCTTGGTCCCTTAAATCAAAGAAAACAGACAAGGGCTCACCTTTGAGACGGGCTTGCATCACTGAAATCTTCACCTTTTCGTCCCAACTTGCTAGTGAGGCTACATTTTCCACAGTCTGGAAAAACCGGCCGACGTCTAGCATGTCACCAGGCAGACTTGAAAAACATGGAATCATACCCATGAATCCAGTGACAATAGGTACGTTTCCAACGTCTACCGCTCCTGATACTTGTGAACCACTGGTGACTTGTTCTTCCATCTTACTTTCACACTACTTTATACGATCCTTAAGGTAATAGGCACAATTTACGAGAAAAAAAAAACTGGAGTACGTACAATCTAATGCCTCGACAAATTTTCACAATTCAAAAAAAATATATATAGTCCTCTTACAAGGAGTCACCCAATTACAAAGAAATACAACTTCTCTGATCCTGTCGCGGACGCCAATGTATAATAATCAGATATATCGGAATATATTGATTATGGGTGTAAGAAAACAAAAACAAATGAGGACTGTACAATGGCACTTTGAATGAAATTTTCTTTTAATAACAATTCGTAATTCATTCCATTATCGGTCTGCCTTACATAGGTAGGTAGATATTGTGAATACAAAGAGAAAAAAAAACTTACTTCTAAATTCTAAGCTAAAACGACTTAATTCTATATACAATCATTTACATGGTGGTACACACGTGTTGCTACTATACTCCTTTGTTCTCAGTCCGATCTCCTTGCACATCTCTGCTCGCTCGTCCATCCGTCCGTCCTTGTAGCACCAATCCAACATGAAAAGAGAGAGAGAGAGTTCTTGCACACACGAGACAGTCTCCTTTTATACCCCTCTTCACGTGACCTTTTGTTCTCCACCAATCAGTCCGCACCCCCCTTGCGCAGCAATAGGAGTGACCCGACATAGTCTTCCGCGTACAATCACACAAAGAAAACAAAACATAGTTCTTGACACGTGGAAATTCATTTACACAAATTATAATAAAATGGAAGAGTACATAAATAAAAAACCAAAGTAGCGTAGCACTACACAAGTGAAAAATACAATTATAGATATGCATTACTATGCTAGAGGTCAATGATCTAGCCTATATGCATTTATAATTATTACTACTGGCCCTAACTCAAATGCTAAACGATCAAGAGTTTACATCTATTTTATCATACCTCTAGTTGGAGTAGTGGCCATTGATTCGGCACCAAGTTATTCATGATTCGGCACCTATAATTTTGTAGTGATTTGTATAAAATTATAGGTAATCATTTGGGACTATAATTATGGTAGGACAGAAGTTGGCATGCTCTTCTAAGTATGTCCACCCCAATATGGCGAGATGAACCTCTGTTGTCATCTCCTAGGTATGTCCACCCGTCAGTAATAGATGTCTGGCTGTTATATATGTATTCAGTGTTTGGAATCTGATCAGGTAACCATTTGTTTGGTAGTGCTGACATGTCTGTTTGTTAGTGATAGTCTAAGGAGGAAATCTATAAACAAAGTTAATTATCAACTTTCTCATATTTGACAGTTGACCATTATAACATATTTGCATTAATTTCGTTACTAAGCTTAATTGTGCTAATAAAGGTTGCAGCATTACTTCTTGCTGCATGCAGATGGCTACACTTGGTCAGCCATATTCTGCAAACAAAATCAGCTAAGCAGATAAATTCCCTGACTTTCCATTACTTTTTCCAAACACTAACAAAAATTCCCAATTTTCCAGGTACGTAGGAACCCTGTATATTATGATTTTTTGATAGAATTCATATTAAAATAGAATAAAACAGGGTTGAATCTGCTTATTGTAATAATTTTAGGAAATACCTGTTTTAATCATGATAAATTTAAATGCTCAAACATCTAAATAAAAATAGCAAAGTAGTTTAAAATAAATGCCAATAATTTAAGCATTTAATTAAATAAAAAAAAAAGTGTCTAATAAATTAGAAAAATCAAAAATAATGAATAAATAGTACTGAAAAAAATCTATTTAAACAATTGTGTTTCAAGATAAACTTTTATAAGAGAAACAGATACATAATGCATATTCTTGCACACATTTCAAACATACAAAAAAAAGTAAGATATTTTATAAGTTTGATAAAATCTAACTGAAGAATATGTGAAACAAATTACATGTACAGTGAAAACTGCTTAGGTGACCACCTGCATTCGACGGGCACCTGTCAAAACGTGCAAAAATTTCTGGCACGGAATAGTTTATCCATAGAGTCTTCGTATAAGTTACCTGTATTAAACGACCACCTGTGTAACGCAATCGCAGGCATCGCTTTTTGGTCCGAAACAACATACAACACCTGTAATAAGCGACCACTTTCGCGAATGTATCTGGTCTAAACTATTGTAAGAACCCATCTCAATAATGTTTCCACCTCCTAATATAATGAATTAGCCTAAACTCTCGTTGGAACCCACCCGGGGCACTTCTCCCACCCTCGAAATTAGGTGCAGGTGTTAATAAATTAGTCTAGCAACAAAGGAAATTCATTTCAGATTGTTGGAAAATGTCCGAAATGCAAAGGGCTGTCGTTAGAAAATCATATTAAAGTTATCACAACAGCAATTAGCGGCAAAGTTTAACTGTGGGAAAACAAAATTTATTTTACCCTAGACCTACAGTATTTTCCTTGGGGGTGTAAAATATAGTACACGATACAATTAATTAATCGGTTGATCTCATCGTTTGATAAATCTATTTTTATTTATTTATTTTGAAGTTCATATACAGTACGTATGCGATAAATAGTTTCTGTATCAACCTACCTTATTTCCACGATATTTTTAGAAAAATAATATCCAAGTAATTTTCGCAGGCAAAATATTCAAAAAACAATAAACGCATTAATGCAAAAATCAGTTTTACTTCCTTTTTCGATTCCGCGATTGTAATGAAATTGTATGATGAGAAAAAATAAAATCATTTTATTATTAATTAATAATATTTCTTATTGTACTTAATTAATTAAGAAAATATTAAATCTTAAAAAAAAATACAATATTTTTAAAGTTAAAATAAGATTAAACTAACAAAAAGCAAAGTGATGGAGAGATAGGACGCGGTTTTATATTGATGATGTAATACACGTAACAGAGAAATGAACGAAAAGAACAGAGTCAAATTAATTAAGTTTGAAAAAAGAAAGTGTGCATTATAATCGAGAAAATGCAAGTATTGTATTAATCTTTAAAATATTGGTGTTAAGTCTGTCTTGTAATATCATGACGACTCCTGTAAATCGGGTTATCCGATAAGAATAAAATGCAATACCAATATAGCCCTATCGTTGAAAAAATTCGCTTATTTTTGCTCGCCTCGAGTTTTGCTTAGTAGAAATGGCTAAAAAGTGTGCAAAATACGTACTGAAATACGGTATTACAGCACGACATGAATTGGACGACCACCTGTCTAAAAAACCGCTTTTTGAAGGAACCGTGGGTGGTCGCCATAGACAGGTTTTACTGTATGTTTTAAGAGTACACATATACAGAAATTACATATTAACAAACATATGTAATGCTATTATATATAAACTAACCTTTGTAATTCCTTTAATTTCTCCTTGAATCTGACAGCTACCAGGTGCAAGAGTTTGAACAACATAATATGTTCCATTATCAGATGAATAAGAAACTTGGAAATGCAAATTGGAAAATGTAACCTCCACTTTTATGTTCTGTAAATAAATTAAATATTGATTCATTGAACATTATATTTTGAGTTGGTTAGTTATGTCATATTTTCCATGTTTTAAATATTTTTGTTATTTTGTACAGATACCACAGGAATAAAATCAGGGTTAAATAATAATTAATTTTTGCATATGATATATATGAGGATAAGTCAATATATTTTCACAAAACAAATAAGAAAAAAAAATTATTTGACTGAAATTTATTATTACTTTTCAACATAATTCTCCTACACGGCGATACGGAAGAAAAAGCCTCTGATACCTCCACCCACAATCCCAACGGACACCGGTTATACCACAAATCTCCAGGACACTTACCAGGCTATCTTCAAGGAACTGTTTCCTACAGACGACCCGCTGTTGGACAACAACAACCACAGCGACATCAGAAACAGGAGCCACTCCACCCCTCATACTGAGGAGGACCAACCCTTCTCCTTCCAAGAAATCAAAAAAGAATTCGACAACATCAAAAGGAAAAAGGCACCGGGCCCAGACATGATTGACTGGCGCATGGCAAAACATGCCTATGCGGCCATCCCTACCACCTTCTCCGTACTGTTCAATAAATGTCTACAACAAAGATACTTCCCGAAGCCTTGGAAAACGGCAACAGTCAAGCTCATCCCAAAAAATGGTGAGGCCCAACCAAATTCTCCTAACGACTACAGACCGATTTCCCTCCTGGCCGTGCTTGGTAAGGTCCTGGACGGTCTAATGGGCGGCAGGATCCTCTACCATTTGGACAGCAAAGGAGCCCTCCACCCTGCCCAATATGGCTTCAGGAAAAACAAGAGTGCACATCAAGCCATCAGTAAGATAACCGACTACATCAACACAGCAAAGCAGGCCGGTAGGCACACCCTTCTGGTAGCTATTGACTTCAAGGGTGCGTTCGACCACGCCTGGTGGCCGACCATCCTCACCTCTCTGGCTGACTCCCACTGTCCCTCAAATGTCTGGGGCCTTCTTCAAAGCTATCTCTCTGAAAGGACGGCCATGGCCACTAACCTGGACAACATAGTCTACACAACACCGATTTCCAGGGGATGTCCCCAAGGGTCCAAATCTGGCCCCTTATTATGGAATGTGCTATACAACGGCCTCCTGCATGTCACAGAAAAGGTGCCTCTAGAGGGAAACCCTTATATCCAAGGCTTCGCTGACGACACGGTGGTCCTCCTCTCACACCAGAACCAGGAAACCCTACAAAAGCTAACCAACGTGGTCCTCCAAGCAGTATATGATTGGAGCGAGAACAACAAACTCCTCATCAACTACAACAAAAGTAACTGCATCTGCTTCCCAAAAGCCAACATCCTTAAGAANATATTTTTAGAAAAATAATATCCAAGTAATTTTCGCAGGCAAAATATTCAAAAAACAATAAACGCATTAATGCAAAAATCAGTTTTACTTCCTTTTTCGATTCCGCGATTGTAATGAAATTGTATGATGAGAAAAAATAAAATCATTTTATTATTAATTAATAATATTTCTTATTGTACTTAATTAATTAAGAAAATATTAAATCTTAAAAAAAAATACAATATTTTTAAAGTTAAAATAAGATTAAACTAACAAAAAGCAAAGTGATGGAGAGATAGGACGCGGTTTTATATTGATGATGTAATACACGTAACAGAGAAATGAACGAAAAGAACAGAGTCAAATTAATTAAGTTTGAAAAAAGAAAGTGTGCATTATAATCGAGAAAATGCAAGTATTGTATTAATCTTTAAAATATTGGTGTTAAGTCTGTCTTGTAATATCATGACGACTCCTGTAAATCGGGTTATCCGATAAGAATAAAATGCAATACCAATATAGCCCTATCGTTGAAAAAATTCGCTTATTTTTGCTCGCCTCGAGTTTTGCTTAGTAGAAATGGCTAAAAAGTGTGCAAAATACGTACTGAAATATGGTATTACAGCACGACCTGAATTGGACGACCACCTGTCTAAAAAACCGCTTTTTGAAGGAACCGTGGGTGGTCGCCATAGACAGGTTTTACTGTATGTTTTAAGAGTACACATATACAGAAATTACATATTAACAAACATATGTAATGCTATTATATATAAACTAACCTTTGTAATTCCTTTAATTTCTCCTTGAATCTGACAGCTACCAGGTGCAAGAGTTTGAACAACATAATATGTTCCATTATCAGATGAATAAGAAACTTGGAAATGCAAATTGGAAAATGTAACCTCCACTTTTATGTTCTGTAAATAAATTAAATATTGATTCATTGAACATTATATTTTGAGTTGGTTAGTTATGTCATATTTTCCATGTTTTAAATATTTTTGTTATTTTGTACAGATACCACAGGAATAAAATCAGGGTTAAATAATAATTAATTTTTGCATATGATATATATGAGGATAAGTCAATATATTTTCACAAAACAAATAAGAAAAAAAAATTATTTGACTGAAATTTATTATTACTTTTCAACATAATTCTCCTATACCTCCAGATGCTTATCTCATTGTTTCATAATCCTTGAAAGTGGCAGCAAAGCAGGTTTTTGGATCCTCCTGTAGCCAGTGAGTGATCCCAACAGAAATGTAATGATCAAAACAATGGAAATCACTAGTGGCTAAAGTCTGAATTATAAGGTGGACATTTTAAGTGTTCCCAACTGAAAGTTTTCAATATCTGCTACATTAGTCTGATTTTATGAGGACAAGCATTGTCATCCAAGAGAATCATGTCTGCATGCAGGAGACCAGGGCATTTTCAGCAAAAGGTGTCACAGTATAAGGTGGCCTACAGAAAATGTGCAACAATGACACACAACACACTCACTATGTTAAAGCAACTGTAGTTAAATAACAGTGGATTATATTGTTGATTCTGATTTCTTGATGGGCATTGCAACCAGCAAAAAAAATGCATGCAGATTTTAAATGGCTTTCAATCTATGCAGATTTATGACGTATATTGACTCCTCATATATTTTATTAAATTTAAATTCAACTATTACTTACATCTGATAGATAAATTTGGTGGTGTTTTGAATCATATAATTCAATATAAACTGTATATGTTGTCTTCTCCTGTAGAGACCATTTATTTCCTGGTGATACTTTAAATACTAANCCCAGCGAAGCGGGTCCTTGCAGCTAGATTCTAGATTAGTTAGAAAAGCAGTCTTTTATATATAAAAAAAAACTATATTACATACAAATGTACGAACGAATAAAAACCCAGCAAAGCGGGTCCTTGCAGCTAATATGAAATAAAAATGCATTTTTATTGATCATTTTTACAGCACATCTTTCAATTCAAAATTCTTCAAATATAAATATTTTCAATCCAAGACACTATAAGCAATTTGTAATTTTGTAATTGATTTTTAGAAATAAAAAGAAAAAAGTATGACAATGTAAGTCAGCCATATGAGAATTCTGTGTAGTTTTTAATTTTATAATAAGCATAACAATATTATATTTTTATTATATTTAATTGATTAATTTATAATCATACTTTGATAACCACTGTTTTAATCCAATGTAAAATAAACATTAAGATAATTTTATTTGGTGATACTACTGCTTTTAGATTTATGTATTTTTTTTATATTTAGTTCATATTTATAAATTTAAAGATCTCCAATCATTAAAACTATTTACTAGTTCTTTTTTCATTATTGCTAAAATCAGTTTACTTACTATGAGCTTTTCTTTGCTTTATTAATTCTACCTGATATTGAATTGTCATTTCAGGTAATATGTACACATCAGAAGGTGGATTAAGAACTAAATTTGCAACAACAATTAATGTTATCTCTGATGATTGAAGATCCTAAAAATTAAAACAAAATTTACTGAGAACATATTTGAAACTAGAAGACAACATACACTGGTATCTTCAGCCATGAAAATTAAAGTTTGTTGTTTTGAATTTATGAATACACTTTCAAGAAAAATATTTTATTTAAGAATCCTACTTAACAAGAATAAAATGAATATTTTGATTTATCATAAGAGAACTGGTTTGTTTTTAAAAACCTTAAATTTGATGATTCAAAGTTAACTTATATATACAGTAGAGCGTCAATTTTCCNGTTTTGACTCCTTCTAATAACACTTTTGATCCATGCAATCCCTGTTGTTCCCAAAAATCAATAGCAGGAGGAGTTTTAAATGCAGAATCAGCAAACTTTAAAAATCTGAATTTAAAAATAAATTAAATTTTATTTAAGTAAACAATTTACAGATATTTTCAAAATGTTTGAATTAGTATACATTCAAAATATTCTGAATATTTTGAATATCACGTATCAATACAGTTCAGAATATCATGCAAATATGCATTTTCTGAAGCCTTACCGCAAAACATTATTTTCGGATGGTTTACCAAAACGATCTGTAATAATCCATTGAAATGAAACACCATCAAGACAAGAGAATGTATCTCCTAAAATTAAATAATTATATTTCAGTACTTTTTATTATTAATCTTAAATATTCTAGTAATTAAATTAAAACATTAAGTGTATTTATTATAAAGTATAATGGAATAGAGAAATTTTTAAACTCAGCATTGTATATAAAATATTTTTCATAATTAAAAAATAAGATACAAATAATATGTGAATAATAGAAAAAACAAAAACACTTCTCTCTCTTTATATAAATTTTCTATTTGCAAAATGTGCTGATTCTGAAACTCATACTTCCTGGGAATATCATACTGAGACAATTTTTTCATGGAATGGTTCTCAGTTGATGAGCCCATATACACTTCCTTCCAGGCTGTTTTTATTTAGATGTAAAAATTGAAATTCTACATACTTTTGATTTTACATTTGTTCTTCTCCAAAAATGATTTTAAGACTTTTGAAGAATGATAAAGATTTATTTTGAATTTAAGACATCATATTCAAATTTTGGGTTCAAAAACTTGTGAAAAAGTGTACCTTAAAATTCATTGAACTGGCATTGAAAAGCATTTGTATTTAAATTATGTATTATGCTAGATGTTATATTCTATATTGAAATTTAAGTTTAATTTTTTAAGTTATTTTTTCCATGGAGGAAAGAAAAGAACTATCAATGTAAATTTTTAAATTTTGAAAACATAATGACAGCTGATGACAATTAGCCTATTAATCAATGATAAAATTTTGTTGGATTTTTTAAAATGTAATATTTTCAAACATTTTGGCTTTAAATTCAGCTATCTTCAGGATATATCATTCCATAATGTAGTGTTTAAATTTAGGATCTTCCATTCTTTCAAATGTGTTTGCATCTGAATTTTTACATACATCTAATATGTTAAACAAAATATATAAAAATTAACAAAATAAAATAGTGTATTTTCCTGGGTGTTTATTTTGGAAAATGTATGTATTCCTTGGAGTTATTTTGAAGCTGAGGTTTTTTTTCTCTTACAACAGGAAATGAATGGTAAAAACTAGAAGAAATATCTTAATTGCTCTTACATTTTCTGAAGTATCAAAACTGAAAATTTATTGACTGTATTTATGGGTTACAGCTACACTATTTGAAATTATTGTTTTCATAGTTACTCTAATTCAATGTCTTCCAATTCACTTATTACATCGTCATTCATGTCTGTTTTGATGTCACTGTACGATTCAAGATCTTGACTGGATCTCTTTTGGAAAGAGATGGTGAGTTTAAACCAGAGTTTTCCTAATTATTCTTCAGCTGATAAACTCTTGACTTATGAACTCTATTCTGACTTTCTCACACTCAATATCTAACAATATTTATAGTTTTATTTCAAAAAATGAACCCCTGGAATAGAAAGTGATATCTGACTCTAAACAATTTGAAGAGATAGGATTTTAGTTAATTAAATTAAACACTTTACCTGTCACTATAAACTATATTACTCTATACAGTGCAGTAGTTTGACATGTTTCCAAAGCTTTTTAAAACTGGAGTTTATTTATATATCAAAAACAACACTAAATAAAAATTTTCTCTTGTTTGATGTTATTAGTGAGAAAAATTATTCTTGCTTTGCCAAAATGTATGATGTCATCTTATCCACATATGTATGAAGTTGGAGTAATGTTAAATGCCTAATGTTTATCTGAATGATGTTATCTGCATGACACAAAGAACATCACAATGTGGATCCTATATATATTCTTTTCTTGTTGAGTAAGTTCTCCATTATGAGGATTACCTAAGGTCCATGGATTGATTTGATTGCTGTCTGATTTATTTTTGTTATTCTGAAGCAGATTTAAATAGTGGGATTTTGGATTGTTCAAAAAGTAATTTCGTTTTTTTTTATAACTAGAGGAATAGATGTATTTTTACCAGTCAATTTCATTTTAAACCAAATTTTCATTATATACTTTGATAGCTGACATTTTAAGGCTTATTTGTAAAAAATTGTTTGATTCTGTACAATTGTTTTTTTTTTGGTGTCCCATTAAATATGGAAAATCAAAAGCATCATTTTTGGCATATTTTGCTTTTTTATTACCAAAAAACCAAAATGCTGTTCAAACAAGAAAAAAATTGTGGTACATGTATGGAGAAGATGTGTTGAGAGAAAGACAGTGCCAAAACTGGTTTACAAAATTTCATTCTCGCAATTTCAATATTGAAGATGCACCATAGGATGGCCAGATGAAGCCAATAAAACAAAATAAAGGTACTGATTGAAGCAAACTGCCAAATAACAACAGATGAAATCACTAAGAGATTAAATTTGTCAAATTGAACCATTTATGATTACTTGAAATGAACTGGTTTCGTTTCAAAGCTCAATATATGGCTCCACATGTTCTTAAAGAGAGTTTGCTCTCTTTGATGGGATTTTAAGAAATTTTTTTTTGAGCTTTTACCAGACAATTTAACAATTGATTCAAAAGTGTACTTTCATCGCGTAAACAAATTGAGTAATATCATCAAACAAAAAAGGCCAGAATTGATCAACAAAAAAGGTGTAGTGTTTTACCATGATAATGCCAAATTTCACACAAGTTTGGTAAACTTGTCAGAAATTGTTATAGCTTAGATGAGATGTGCTATCACACCAACCATATTCGCCAGATCAGGCACCCTGAGATTAATACTTGTTCTGGTCTATACAAAAGTTTTTAAACTGTAATATATTTACTTGAAATTAAAATGTCAAAAATCACTTGGATCAGTTTTTTGTAAGCAAAGATCAAAACTTTTATGAATGTGGAATCATGCTACTACCAGAAATGATGGCAACAGGTATTTGACCAAAATGGTCAATATATACAGTAGAGCGTCGATTTTCCGAATCAATTGGGGACTGGGGTTGTCTGGATAACTGATTTACGTACGAAAAAATAGTTTAACGTATCCGATGTCAAAATTTTTCTCCGTTGCGTGTCGCTTTGCGTTGAATTTTCGTCGATGTTAAGCCTAACAAAGACTATTGTATCGTTAAAAATTATTTTTTTATTTTGTACAAACAAAACTAAATATATTGAAAAATATAAAAACAATAAAAATTTATACTTCAGATGTTAATTTAGTATCAAAAACGTAAAATATTTGAGTAGCCCAAGACAGCCAAAGATTGAAATGCCACAGCACTGGTGAAAATTTAAATTTGCCGACTGGAATTCTTTCGGATGATTGATGTTTCAGATGACTGACTTTCGGAAAATCGACGCTCTACTGTAATTCAATGTAATATTTATTTATTATAAAAATATTGTTTTTTTCCCACGGGGAAAAAAATTTCTGAACAATCCAATAGAATGAACTTTAGTTCCTCCTTTACGTTGATCTGCTCGTTTAATTTATTTAAGCCTCTTTTGAATACAATTACCCTTGTGTCTATGTTTATCATCTTTTTCTGTATTTGGAATTGTTTGAATTGAGATGTGCAATTTAATTAATCCATTATAGTTTGTATGGGTTTGCTATTGTTCTGATACAAATGAGTTCCTTGAAGGTGTAATTTACATCAGACAAATGAGTGTATGCACTATTAAAAACTCTAAAAAGATGCCATTTTATAAAATGGCATAAGAGAACTGATTGTGTGAGCAAAATAGTATAGGTAAAGGATGGAATAATGATTTTTGGTATAGCCTATATTAATACGGATTTAACTGTTCATAACAGTTGGGTGAAATTTCTCAACATCTAATTCTTTGAAATGATCAGCATTCATGCAAAATAAAAATAGATTTTTAAAAAGGCTATGTTCTAAAATTTAAAGAAGTAAGAAATTAAAATATTTTATGCAGTAGAACCTCGAAAACTCGGCTCTCAATAACCCAGCACTCTGGATAACTCGGCCACACCCTGGCAGGGCAAAAAAATCCTTAATTAATTAATTTTCATTGTAGACAGCTTTATAAAAGTATAAAAGCTCTCATAAAGTATTTTTCTGAGGTCTATCTTATCAAGTAAATTACTGTACACAGTGTATTCATTAATTTTCATTTTCATGTAGTAAAGGTTCTATGTCTTCATAAAAGACGTACTTTTCCTTTGTTTAAGGGTATTTGGGCAGTTTATTCTCTGTTATATTCTCAAGTAAACAATATATACAAGTACAGTACAGTATTTTCTGAGGAAACACGCATACTTATTCTTTTTTAACCACATTCCCGATAACCCGGCATTTTCACAAACTCGGCCACCCTTCGGTCCACATTAGGCTGAGTTTTCGAGGTTCTACTGTATCAAATAAACTTTTAATTTACCTTGATCATTTTCTGCTTTTACTTCAAAAGCTACAGGAGCATCTTCTAGAAATATCTCCCTTGTAGTTGTAACAATTGAAATAGAATGAATAACATCAACGGTCACATCACAACGTAAAGTTAATCCTGTATCTGTATAGATTACATTAATATAAATTTCAATGTAATAAAAAAAAAAAAATAACTAAAATAAAGTATTAAAGCTATATTAATATATTTTAAAAATTTTTATTCACTTATTAATATAATTTAATACACTAATAACCTTCATCAGTTGCAACAACAATAACAGAATGTCTATCATGATAAGGAGAAACAGCAGACAAAACGACTTTGGTTGTACATATACGATCAAGATTTTCTTCCACCGGTGTAATAGATATAACTTCTTGGCGTGATGATGACCTAAAATGAAATTTTTATTTTAAATAAAAATGTCGCTCAATCAATAATCATTATATATTCTCTTAACATTTAATAAAATAAAAAATAGAATAAAAACTTTAAATTTTTAAATTTTTTTAAAAACTTTAAATTTATTATAAAGTATATATAATTCTTTCTTTTACAAAAAATTGAAGTATTTTCATATTTAACATAATGTAAAATTTAAAGCAGAAGCAAAAATATATCAAGATTAATTACAAAAGTTTGAGTTGACATCACATCAGGATTAATAAATAAAACAGAAAAAAATCATGATCTAAAGATAGACAAGTGTTTTTTTTTAGTTATAATTTTAACTCAGATTAAAAATAAATAAACTGCTGGCTAATACTTTTGATAAATTATACTTATCTTCAGGCAATTAAATTAATTAAAATTTGAATAATGTTCATCTTTAACACAGTTACATAGAATGCTATTCTATTTTAAAATATACATACTTGAAGATTTAAATAATCACAATAATAGAAATAAACATAATTGTATAATAAAATAAGTTTTAAATATTAAAATTTCTTTCTGAAGTTTCATAAAGTACAATCTTATGCTGCAGAAGGTTAAAGTGGATCTATTAAATAGCTTAAAATATATAAAAGTTTCCTGCATGTAAACAACCCAAAATTTGAGTTGCTTGTGCATAGTTTTTTCTTTTATATCATTGAGGTCATTTAAATCTTTAAATTAATATTTTAAAATGTGTGCACTATGTAAATGTGCTCAAAATGAAAATAATTTAATAATTAAATACATACTGAAAATATGCACTGACTATTATCTGTTATATGGTGACCTCCAGCATATTTACTGGTGCAAAAATTCAGATACCTACTAGTATAATTTTTAAAATGTTACCATAACTTTATATAAATTACACTAGAAAAAGTAGAAAACCTAAAATAATAAATAAAATTACCATTAATTTCATGCTGAAAACTTGTAGGTTATCAGCATTTCAAATTGTCTTTTAAACACAGTTAACAAAGAGTTATATTTAAAAAGGAGGTTTAAAAAGAGTGCAAGTTGTGCAATAGGTGGGTTATATGCTGGTTTTCAATTGCAATTCATTGTGCGACTTTTTTTTTCCTAAGTCACTAAGCATTTCTTAAAAAAAAAAAAAAACCCAGCCTGTGTGAGCAAAACACATTCTTCAGCCATCATAATTTTCCATAAAAAAAAAACATGTATACAGGTAACTCCCCGTATAACACGGCACTTCTATAGCACAGATTCACTCTGACACGTTTCGAGAATTGGGTAAAACCCTCGTACAACATGAAATGTAATAAATTTTTACATACTTAAGTAATAATAATTCATGAAAATTATTATTTTTGTGAACTATTAGTACTTAAGTATGTAAATTTTCTTTTCTTGCCTTCTGTCGGTACACATGGTCCTTCTCGAAACTTGTTTCAATGTTGCCAGATCTCAATGCTTCTGCTTCTGATGTTGCCAGATGTTTTCCCCTTATTCCATACTTGCTTTATTCTTCATAACTGCTTAGCATCATATAAGGAAATTTATAAAGATCTTTTAACTAGAAGCAAGCAATCTAAAATTACATACTTTTTGCAAAAGGTAAAGCATGGATCTGAAGATAATGCAGAAAATTGCTCAGAGGATAAGGATAACTTGCCAAAAAGAAAACACTCTCAGTTAGTACTTTTAGTGATGACTTTTACAATAGCACTTTTAGTGATGACGAAGAAAACATTGTCTAATTTATATTAATATGTATCACTTAAAAAAATTTTAATAAAGATATTTATCTTAATTATGAAAATATAATAGCATGTTTTTTAATTTTTGGAACCTAACCTCCTTTTCATACTAGTTCTTTGTTTTGTATAACACGGATTTGCATAACACAGCAATTTTTTGGAACATAACTACTGTGTTATATGGGGGTTACCTGTACATATATATCTTGCCTTTAGTTCTTTCAATTTTTTTTGTCCTATCCAATTTGTGTTTTAACTCATATTATTAAACACTCCTATTTGAATTTGTAAATGGTAATTATCAGTTTTCAAGAAATCATCTCCTATCTAATTAATGACCTCATTTCAGAGAACTTTGACAGTTAAGACATGATAATTGTAATTCTAATAAGCTATAAACTCATTTTATTGCTAGAAAAAGAAATCTGATGACTAAAAAGAATTTTTAAAATATTTAAAATGACAGCCCTAACTTAACTGTATGGTGTTTCATTTTTGTTTAAGCACAACAAAATTACTTTGTAATTTTTGCTAACAAAATCAAAACTTTCAAAAATCATAATAATTTCAGCTTGTTTCATTTTTCAAACTGTAGTGCAGAAATTTGTTTTACATTAATCACAGTAACATTGACATACAATTTAAAATACTGTTAAATGACTTTAAAATTAGAACACAATGAAGTTAGAATTAGAATTTAGTAAGTTCTTTCTTTTTCATTCTACTGTATATCACTCCATAAATATGCAATAAACAATGTGGTAAGTTACACAAAGTTTTCATTTCCATTCTAACAATTTTCAGGGGAGAGTTGTATGCCATCATTGTTATCTGAACAAAATTATGATAATTAAAATACAAAATACTAAAGAAAAACTAAACTACCTAAATTTTTACTTCAAAAGTACAAAAAGCTAACAAACATAAATTTTCTTTTTATTTTTATAGAAGAAATTTGTTTGACATTTAATTATTTTGGAAATTTTTTGCAAAAATCTGTTTTTTCAATAATTCCAGTCCATTAATTAAATACACGTGTGTATTCATGACAAAATGTGTACTTATATCTATAGCTGTTAATAGAATTTTTTTTTTTATCAGATCAAATGATTTTTGTAATTTTGAACTTAAGACAATGAATTATTCATAGTACTAGCCATTGATCCTCTAGACCAGGGGTAGCCAACAAGTCGATCGCGAAGCCAATTTTGGTCAATCACTCGCGATGTCTTGACTTAATGTGTTACACTTGTAACCGAATGCAACTGTAGTGATATCAGACCTCTGTGTCCTCCCTCAGATGCAGTTTTGTCAGTCCATGTGCAATCCATTTGCATACAGTTGTAAAAGAGGAATAAGAAATGTAGACAAAGGTCATAAAACAAAACAAAACAAACAAAAAAAAAAAAAAAAAAAAAAAAGGAAACGTGGGAAGAGAGACAGAGAGAGCAGGTTGGGATACAGTAGAGAGAGAGGAAGGGTGAGGTGGTGGTTCCTGAAAGTGACAACATTGAGTTTCAATTTCTCTGATGTTTAAAATATAAGTACCTTTTCTTCATGTTTTAAATTAAATTGTGGCTTTTCTTACCTATCTTACTTATAGTATTTCGCACTTTCCCCCTCACCACTTAGACTATGCCTACAACAACAAGTTGATTGAGACACATTTTTAAGATAAAAAGTAGATCTTATGTACACGAAAGTTGGCCACCCCTGCTCTAGACAAAATTATTGAAGCACTTAATTTCTTTCTTGTGTTATTTTCAGGTCTTGCTTTGAAAGTAATTTGGTTGTTTTCATTAAGTGCATGCCAACTGACAGTTTTATCAACTTAGTTTAAAGTACTAAATAATAACACATAATATTAATGCATTTATGAACAAATGGGTAAATTATATAAGATCATTATCTTATATAATTTTGTCCATTTTCAATAATTACAAAAATCCTTGATCTGATCTTGACCTTGGTCCCTTGAGTTTTGAAATAACAAGGTTTTACTGTATTGATATATGCAATACTTATATTATCTATATATCTTATATATATATAAATGAGGATGTATATTTGTTCACTACACACTCCTAGGCCACTCAACCAATTGCTACAAAACTTCGCAGCTATGTTAACATACTTCTAACTTCAATAATGTCATATATTCCATCCCAAAATATCTATTGGATTTCTGTAAATCAATTAATTTCTATCTACATTTGATTTACTGATTTACATGTAGTGCCATCTATTGGCAAAAAATTTTACAAAATAATAAACTAAATATAATTCATATTAAAAAAAATAATATAATTTAAAAATATATATATTTTATATCCACTTAATTACTACAACAATGATATAGCATGAAATAGACATGCTATATCATTGTTATTGAGACAGGTAGCATATAGCACTTCTCTGCATGGAATTGAAGTGTTACCTTGTGAAAACTCTTAAGTACTGTCGACCCCCTATAACGCGGTAGATACATTCCACTTTATAAGAATTTTATGTTGTAAAATCCTTAAATACATGAGCCAATCACAGCCCAGCATGTGTGCAGTTTACGGACTACGGCTGTTTGAAAGGTTTTCTTCCATAAAATTAATCGATTCTACACTAATTTGACTCAACATTTCCAAAACACGTATAATTTTTTGGGAATAATCCGTATAAACTATGCTATAAACAAAAATTGTAGGATTACTTACCGAGTGTGCACCGTTCAATGACGCCATTGCTTAAGCTTGTTGTCGTGGAGCAGCGCACCAAAAGGCGGGCGCATTTTCTGATAAGTTATTTTTTTGCGAAAAATTCGCTGAACTTTGGAGACATCATTAATAGAAATAATTTTTATGGCCATTGAATAAGAAATGTTTTTTTCACAAGAAATGTATAAAATTACAGTACTGTATTAGACTTACAGTACCT